>NC_034190.2:23212213-23497213 GCF_002021735.2 Oncorhynchus kisutch
GAAGTCTATTGAATGTTAATAGTCCAGTTTCATTGATTCAACAATAATTTTCTGAAAATGCAATGGTTTTCTATTCAGTTATTGATTAGGTTACCCGTAACTGTAACCATTAACCTGTATTTAAATGTAAACGTTACCTTCTTCTGCATTTTGCAGCCACTCAACAAACTTCTTCATCTGCTCGACAAAGACACCTTTCCCTTTGGTGGTGTGAGTGTCTTTGTACCACCTCAGAATGGCCTCCTCACTCAAAACGTCAGCTGGGTGGAGAGAGGAGAGAGAACAGGCACAATGAGCATAGCATCACAAGGAGAAGTTACAGTGTATAAAGTATAAGTATTCAGACCCTTTACTCAGTACTTTGTTGAAGCACTTTCGGCAGCTATTACAGCCTTGAGTCTTCGGTATGATGCTACAATCTTGGCACACCTATATTGGGAGTTTCTCCTATTCTTCTCTACAGATCCTCTCAAGCTCTGTCAGGTTGGATGGGGAGTGTTGCTGCACAGGAATTTTCAAGTCTCTACCGAGATGTTAGATTGGGTTCAAGACCGGACTCTGGCTGGGACACAAGGACATTCAGAGACTTGTCCCAAAGCTACTCCTGCGTTGTCTTGGCTGTGTGCTTAGGGTCGATGTCCTGAAGGAAGGTGAACCTTCGCCCCAGCCTGAGGTCCTGAGCGCTCTGAAGCAGTTTTTCATCAAGGATCTCTGTACTTTGCCGATCCTGACTGGTCTCCCAGTCCCTGCCGCTGAAAACATCCCCACAGCATGATGCCTCCACCACCATGCTTTACCGTAGGGATGGTTCCAGGTTTCCTCCAGACACTTGGCTTTCAGGCCAAAGAATTGAATGTTGGTTTCATCAGACCAGAGAATCTTGTTTCAAACTCCAAGCGGGCTGTCATGTGCCTTTTACGGAGGGTTGCTTCCGCCTGGCCACTTAATCATAAAGTCCTGATTGGTGGAGTACCGCAGAGATGGGAGAATCTTCCAGAAGGACAATCATCTCCACAGAGGAACTCTAGAGCTCTGCCAGAGTGACCATTGAGTTCTTAGTCACCTCCCTGACCAAGGCCCTTCTCCCCCAATTGCTCAGTTTGGCCAGGCGGCCAGCTCTAGGAAGAGTCTTGTTGGTTCCAAACTTCTTCCATTAAAGAATGGAGGCCACTGTGTTCTTGGGGACCATCAAAGCCGCAAAATGTTACCCATCCCGGGGCAGCAGCGTAGCCTAGTGGTTAGAGCGTTGGACTAGGAAACGGAAGGTTGCAAGTTCAAACCCCTGACCTGACAAGGTACAAAATCTGTCATTCTACCCTTGAACAGGCAGTTAACCCACTGTTCCTAGGTCGTCATTGAAAATAAGAATTTGTTCTTAACTGACTTGCCTAGTTAAATAAAGGTAAAATATATTTTTTTAAATCCCCAGAATTGTGCCGACACTCCTGTTGAAGCTCTACGAACACTTCATGGCTTGGTTTTTACTCTGACATGTTAACTGTGGGACCTTATATAGACAGGTGTGTGCCTTTCCAAATCATGTCCAATCAATTGAATTTACCACAGGTGGACTCCAATCAAGTAGTAGAAACATCTCAAGGATGATTAATAGAAACACACCTGAACTCAATTTCAAGTCTCATAGCAAAGGGTCTGAATACTTATGTAAATACATTTTTAAAAATGTTTTCTACATTTGCAAAAATGTCTAAAAACCTGTTTTCACTTTGTCATTATGGGATATTGTGTGTAGATTGATGAACAAAATCCATTTAATCCATTTTAGAATAAGAGTGTAACGTAACAAAATCCATTTTAGAATAAGAGTGTAACGTAACAAAATCCATTTTAGAATAAGAGTGTAACGTAACAAAATCCATTTAATCCATTTTAGAATAAGAGTGTAACGTAACAAAATCCATTTAATCCATTTTAGAATAAGAGTGTAACGTACCAAAATCCATTTTAGAATAAGAGTGTAACGTAACAAAATCCGAATGCACTCTGATATTGAAATTTCAGTTTACTTCCTAAATTGAAATGCAATTGACTGCAACCTGACTACTAAGACAAATGAAAGAGAGACCCTTTCTTTTTCTACAGAGAAATTGTGTGAAACAGTGTTCTGTATAAGATAATACTGACCTTTGTAGAAGAGCACCACTATCTTGGAGAAGGACTTCATGAAGTGGATATTGTCATAGCAGTACTCTTGGATCCTCAGTAGCAGCACCAGCTCTGACTGGCCCTGGGTGCTGAACGCTGCTAGCAGGGGGGCATAATGCTGGAGGGGAGACGATACACACCCCATAAACAAAGTCATTCATTCCTGGTTGATGTCAGTGTTCGAGGTGTTTGAGAGCCTCCAGTGACCAGCTCTCATGTTGTTATAGAGTGGTTAGGTTAGGAGTGATTTATGTTATTAATGGCTAATGTTTTGATAACATACTTTAAGGTGTTTGAGGGCTTGCTCGGTGACCAACTCCTCCTTCTTGTTCCACTCCACAGCATTCATGAGAATGTTCCACAGCAGACCAATCACAGCTTGCTCCTGGAGAGCACTCCTCTTCATCTCCTCCTTCACATACACCACCATCTAGAACCACAGAATAATAACTCTTCACTGTCCATTATCTTGTGGAGAATGGAATGTATTATTTTTGCTTATATAACCCAACCCAGAGATAAACACACTCCAATGAGTGGTTGGAAACACAGGGTGGGGCGCAATGCAGCTATATTGATGCTTGTTCAAGAGTACAACGGCAGGACATGGCATCTGGTACTGTACCTCTCGTATGGGGCAGTCCTGAGAGAGGCGCTCCTGCAGTTCTTTCTGCAGCTCCTTGCGTGTTCCCTGAGACTGCTGCACACGCATAAAGTCTGACAGTTCCTTTAGCCCCGACTCATTGAAGTACTTGGAGAAATGCTCCACGTTCTGCTTGCTGGCAGGAAACAGCTCCTAGAGAAACAACAAGTCGAGGCTCAAACAACTTCCATTGATCTTCAACCCTAAAAATTGACACAACAGCTCCCTCTTGTGGCTGAAATAGAATAGGAGCACAATAAAATAGTCTCTCTAACCTCTAGTCAAGTGGTTCCCAACCTTTTCCATTTCGGGGACTACCAAATCACTGTCAAACGCTCTTGAGGACCACCAAGTCTTTTTTTAACATCAGGTTGGAAATTACTGCTCTAGGCTAACTGCCTAAAGGGTTTCTTACCAGGAGTTTCTTATCCAGGTTAGCCTTCCTCAGGGCTGAGGTGACTGCATTGGCATCTTTCTCAGATATCCATGCCTTGAACAGTTTCACCGCAAAGGACGCAGAGATACCTGCAAGATACCAAGAATAAGAGAACAACTTGGAAGAAGCTATAAATATATGCCTCAAGAAATCAAACCCCCCTACACACACTCACCTTCCTTGACAACATTGTCGCTGAAGAGGCTGGTGAGGATGGGCGGGGGCAGAGTGCCATTAGCCAATAGGATACCAGTCAACATAGCCAGTTTGGTTTGCTCTGATTCACTGAATGCCTTCAGGAACAGCAAAAGCTACACACGATAAAATCAATTAATCAATCAAGACAATTTTGTAAACTAAAGAAAATAGATACAAAATGCCTAAACACCTGAAGATATGACATCACCAGAAGTACTTAGGAGAATGAAAAACTGAAGTAGATCAGTTAGGGACTTCACATGAGAGTATTTCCTATGAATAGTTTACCTTTTTGATTTCCTCCTCAAAGGCATTCTGCAGGTACTTGTACCTCCTGATAAGCTTGTTAAAAACCTAGAGAAACACAAAGATGCACAGAGGGACATGAGATTCAGCCACAGACAGAGGGCTGGGAGGGAGACAGCGAGAGAGAGCGAGACAGCGAGAGGACAGCAACACAACTAGACCCAACCAAATCATGAGAAAACAAAAAGATAATTACTTGACACATTGGAAAGAATTAACAAAAAGACAGAGCAAACTAGAATGATATTTGGCCCTAAACAGAGTACACAGTGGCAGAATACCTGACCACCGTGACTGACCCAAACTTAAGGAAAACGTTGACTATGTACAGACTCTGGGAGCATAGCCTTGCTATTGAGAAAGGCCACAGTAGGCAGACATGGCTCTCAAGAGAAGACAGGCTGTGCACACTGCCTACAAAATGAGGTGGAAACTGAGCTGCACTTCCTAACCTCCTGCCAAATGTATGACCGTAGAGACACATTTCACTCAGATTACACAGATCCACAAAGAATTAGAAAACAAGCCCAATTTTGATAAATTCCCATTTCGAAAAGGTGAAATACCAGTGTGCCATCACAGCAGCAAGATTTGCGACCTGTTGCCACAAGAAAAGGGCAACCAGTGAAGAACAAACACCACTGTAAATACAACCCATATTTATGTTCATTTATTCACTTTTGTACTTTAACTATTTGCACATTGTTACAACACTGCATATAGTCATAATATGACATTTGAGATGTCTTTATTATTTTGGAACTTCTGTGAGCGTAATGTTTACTGTACATTATTATTCATTTCACCTTTGTTTATCTACTTCACTTGCTTTGGTAATGTTAACATGTTTCCCATGCTAATAAAGCCCTTGAAAAGAAAGAGAAAGAGAGAGACGGCGAGAGAGACGGCCAGAAAGAGAGACGGCGGGCGGGCGAGAGACGGCGAGAGAGAGAAACGGCAAGAGAGAGAGAGACGGCCAGAGAGAGAGAGACGGCCAGAGAGAGAGAGACGGCCAGAGAGAGAGAGACGGCCAGAGAGAGAGAGACGGCCAGAGAGAGAGAGACGGCCAGAGAGAGAGACGGCCAGAGAGAGAGACGGCCAGAGAGCAAAAGAAAGATAGACAAGCAGGAGTGAGTGAGTTTAATGGAGAAGGATTATATTAAAAGGATATCATGGTGGAGTGTTGACAAACTGGATACTCCCAGGGGTTTGGTGGGTATTAGCAGGTCTAATACCACTTTACTGCAGGTGTCTCAAGCCCAAAATCCCCTCCACCCCCAGGCCTTGGGAGGAAATGTTGGCTAATGTTTGAGGATGTGACAAAGTCAATGGTGAGACAGAGAGTGTGTGTGTGTGTGTGCGCATTCATTCATTAATGTGTGTCCGTCTGTGTGTGTGTGTGTGTGTGTGTGTGTGTGTGTGTGTGTGTGTGTGTGTGCGCGTGCGTACCAACCTGAGCATAGCGGCGGAGGTTAGCATGGTTCTCCTCGGTGGTAAACACACAATGTTCCGTCACCTTGGCCTTGTCCCCCTCATCAATACGCGTACCACCGGGAGCTGAGAGACAAAAGGGGAAAGCCAACAGGGTTAAAGGTTAAATCCTGTTTAAATCTGACTAAAACATCATGTATGTATAACATGTCTGTCATCTAGTTGTAAATGGATGGCTCTTGATGCAGCCTGATCCAATGTTTTAATCCGTTCTTGTTTGAGGATACAGTATATGAGGGCTTAGACTCCAAACTAGAGGTCGACCGATTAATCGGAATGGACGATTAATTAGGGCCGATTTCAAGTTTTCATAGCAATCGAAATCAGTATTTTTGGACACCGATTTGGCCGTTTTTTTTTTTTTACACCTTTATTTAACTAGGCAAGTCAGTTAAGAACACATTCTTATTTTCAATGACGTCCTAGGAACAGTGTCTTGCCTTGTTCAGGGGCAGAACGACAGATTTTTACCTTGTCAGCTCCGGGATTCAATCTTGCAACCTTACAGTTAACTAAAGCTAGTCCAACGCTCTAACCACCTGCTTCACATTGAACTCCACGAGGAACCTACCTGTTACGCGAATGCAGAAAGAAGCCAAGGTAAGTTGCTAGCTAGCATTAAACTTATCTTATAAAAAACAATCAAACAATCATAATCACTAGTTAACTACACATGGTTGATGATATTACTAGTTTATCTAGCGTGTCCTGCGTTGCATATAATCGATGCGGTACGCATTTGCGGAAAAAGGACTGTCGTTGCTCCAACGTGTACTTAACCATAAACATCAATGCTTTTCTTAAAATCAATACACAGAAGTATATATTTTTTAATCCAGGTTAGCAGACAATATTAACCAGGTGAAATTGTGTCACTTCTCTTGTGTTTATTGCACGCAGAGTCAGGGTATATGCAATAATAATAAACGTTTTGTTTTCAAAATGATAGTTTCCGGATTCGACCATATTAATGACCAAAGGCTCGTATTTCTGTGTGTTATTATATTATAATTAAGTCTATGATTTGATAGAGCAGTCTGACTGAGCGCTGGTAGGCAGCAGCAGGCTCGTAAGCATTAATTCAAACAGCACTTCTGTGCGTTTTGCCAGCAGCTCTTCGCTCTGCTTCAAGCATTGCGCTGTTTATGACTTCCAGCCTATCAACTCCCGAGATTAGGCTGGTGTAACCGATGGGGTGTGCGCTAATTGCGTTTCAAATGTCACTCGCTCTGAGACTTGATCTGCAAGGGTAACGCTGCTTCGAGGGTGGCTGTTGTTGATGTGTTCCTGGTTCGAGCCCAGGTAGGAGCGAGGAGAGGGACGGAAGCTATACTGTTACACTGGCAATACTAAAGTGCCTATAAGAACATCCAATAGTCAAAGGTATATGGAATACAAATGTTAGAGAGAGAAATAGTCCTATAAATACTATATTAACTACAACCTAAAACCTCTTACCTTGAAATATTGAAGTCTCATGTTAAAAGGAACCACCAACTTTCATATGTTCTCATGTTCTGAGCAAGGAACTTAAACGTTAGCTTTTTTACATGGCACATATTGCACTTTTACTTTCTTCTCCAAAACTTTGTTTTTGCATTATTTAAACCAAATTGAACATGTTTCATGATTTATTTGAGGCTGAATTGATTTTTATTGATTATATTAAAAGTTAAAATAAGTGTTCATTCAGTATTGTTGTAATTGTCATTATTACAAATAAATAAAATAATAAATAAAATTTTAAAAAAAAATCATCCGAATAATCGGCATTGGCTTTTTTTTGGGAGTCCTCCAATAATCGGTATCGGCATTGAAAAAAATCATAATCGGTCGACCTCTAGTCCAAACTGAAACCTGTATCTAATGCTTTAACAATCGTTGTTGACATTGAATCCATTTTTAAGGACTGTTGTGGATTAACAATACAATCAAACTAAACTGTTTTGTGTGCGTCTGAATTTCCTGCATTTGTTGCCTTCACGAGTGCATGTGTGTGAAGTGTGAACTAGGAGCTAATCCTCCATGCTAAACTTAAGGCTAATCTGGTTCCCTGAGAGGATGCTTTATTTTGGTGGATTACCAGGTACAGCTGTAGGATCTTAATCTGATCACTCCTTTTGCTGAGAATTTTTCTTCATCGCAGGAAATGCAGATGAGCTTTGTGATTAATTTATTGAAAACCCACACTAACACAGTTATATTAAGTGTTCCACTTTTCTTGTAGCCTCTTTTGGCCAGCTAATAGCCTTAGAACCGATCAAGCAACATTACCGATCAAGCAAAAAACGGTCAAATCCTGTTGCTGCAGGATTATTTAGCTGTTACGAAATAAATCAAATTAAGAGCCTACATCTGTATCCCTGGTCTCCCTCTGTGCTGCTCGGTCTCTCCCTGCCAGGGTCTTATTATAGGACTATAGGACCAGGGTAAACCTGTTATCTCTAATGGGGATTGACATGCAGAGACTGACACAGGCCTGGCAGAGAGTCCTGCGTGTGTTTGCATGAGTGTGTGCACGTGTGTATGAGCTGGATAGAGACAGACAGCAACTAATTCTACACAGATTAAACATGTCAGGATGTGAATGAGCGTGTGTGAATGTGTGTGTGCAAGAAAGATAGTGTGTATTTAGACATGAATTACATTTCTAAAGCCTAGTACAGAGTGTACAATTTTCCTTTCCTGCCTTATGTTCTAACAAAGTTCTCCTTTCTGATTCAGCGATATGGTACCCACTAGGGTTCATGCTGGTGCCTGCAGTCTACTGAAGAACAGTCTCTCCCGGATGTCTTTGATAATAGGAAATTACCCTGATAATCTGACAAAGCCAGCTGTGATCTGTTTGTAAATTTGTCCTTGCCTGAATGGACAGCCCGGTTACTGCGATCAGCTGGTCATGGATGGACACTGGGGGACAGTAACACTGTGCACAGTACTGAAACAAAGGACCACGATGTTCCACCACTGAGCTGACACCGTGCAGATAACCATAACACTGTAGCTACCTTAATATAACACCTAGCAACATCATCAAGCGGTGCAGACCTCTTAATGGCTAAGAAGGTGGACTGACAGTCCTGGGACCTGGGTTTGAGTCCCGGTTGCGCTGCCTGCTAAATTCACTACACTCCTCCACTCACCGAGCATGCTCCCCGCGATGAGGATGTCGAAGAGGGTGTCGGCATAGCGACGGTAGTCGAGTCGGGAACCGGTAACGTCCAAGAACTTAGCTACAGCATCGAGGTCTCCTCCTGCTTCGTTGAGGCCCAGAACAATTGTGTCTCTGAAAACTGTGGGCTCAAACTTCTCCTTTTCATCTGGGTGGGGAGGGACAAGGCAGAGGAGGACAGTGTTGTACTGTAGGTACACTAATGTCTATAAAACCCTAACACAGATAACATCAGAAAATAAGGTATGGTAAACCATGCATAATATATACCGTATGTCAGGGATCCTCAACTAGAGCTGATGGTCAGGGGACCGGAACACAATAAAAAAATAATTTGTAGATTTCAAATTGACCGTAAGAAGCCCAAACAGATATAATATTTGACTAAATCATGTAAAATCTAGTTTACATTTGAATAAAATCTCTCTATTATGTGTGGGAATACTTTGGAACAAATTTCCAAAATTTAAATAACTTGGAGCAGATTTGCGGGTGTTTTTACAGTCTTTTATGTCCAACAATAAAAAATACTTGCTTCATTTATTTTTGCTCAGACAGCTTGGGGTCCAAATAAAATGGCCCGCGGGCCGCCAGTTGGGAAGCGCTGCCGTATGTATGTTAGTGAATGATCTCTAGGGCTAAAAGTCAATACATATTGTATAGCTACAGCGGTACATTTGGAAGCGTCACAGACAGCTGTTCAGTTCCCCAGTCAATGTGTGATGAAGACAAGGGACACTGCCGTGATGGGACACTAGCTGCTACTTGGCCTGGTGGAGGGTTAGCTTCCCTGATTAATCCTCTGTGTTTTTCACAAAGAACACATTGTCCCAACGATGTCCTCTTCATTAATAGCTCTCTGGGTATCAACACACGGATCAAGAGAATCAACAAGGGGCCTCACGGAGTATGAACGAAATGTTCCTACAACACTACATGTCCTTCTGCTCGGTGAGTAATGTTCATAACGACACCCACTGTACTGGGAGGAAGTTCAGCTATAGCCTGGTCCTAGATCTGTTTGTGATGTCATGTCTGGAAGTTGCCAAAACACCACAAACAGATCTGGGACAAGGCTAGTTCAGCTCTGCCTTGTGTCCTGCCACTGCTGTCAGCAACAGTGACATGCTCCACTCACGCTGAGACTAGGTGTGACTTGGTCACACACCGATGCTGTGACATTCTAGAAACTTCAACATCTTAATGACTGGGAGCCAATCATTGCAGTAGGTGTTGTGTAAGAGGGAATGTCAAGCCACAACAGAGAGATGAAACAGAACCCTAGAAGCGAAGAGTGTTTATAGTTTATTTTTATGTGTGGAGAGGAGAGAGAAGAGGACAGAAGAGGAGAGAAGACAGGAGAAGAGGAGGAACGTAAAAGAGAACCCTGCTATCCCTTTGCTGGTCCCTTACCAAGAAGCAGATCTTAATAGAAGAGATATGAGCTACAAGTGTGCATTGACAATTTGGTTGTCGGTGAGACTTAAAAAATAATCAAGACATTTTACAGTCTCAAAGACTGGTTCAATTATCTGGTATTGCAACTTAACACGGTCTGTTGTCTTGACAACATATTAGTATTGCAATTTAACACCATGCATGTTGTCTTGCCAACATATTGTACGTGGTAAACATTAGGCATTGACATCGCACGTAGACAGCCGTCTGTGGTCGTAACGCAACTCACCCCTTTTCCTGGTCTTGAACCGCTGGCCTGTTAGCACTGGCTTCTGCTGCTTACCGGTATTCATAAAAGTCCTGAGGAAAACACATACAGAAATGGGAAATGAGCAGACCATATACAACATGGTGAACACACAACACTACCATTCCGTTTAATGACAGAATGTCTTCGTTTCTGTCAACATGCCATATTTAACAGTCCGCAACATCATTTCTAGGCTATATCTTAATAAATATGTTGTACATTTACTATGCTAAAGTTATTTATACATTTGTTAATATGCCCAAAAATGTACTGTGACAGTTTACTAATAGTTGACAAACAAATTCAATAATAGTTAAGCACTTCATTAAATCTCAAACCTTCAGCAAATCTTCAGATGTCAGTTGAAAGCTCTATGCTTACCAGCTGTGATTCCCTCTTAGCAGTGACAGTGAGTTAGAGAAAGAATTCACTTAATGCTCGGTGACTGTCTGAGACTTGTCCGGTCTGTCAACCTTGTGCCCTGTATTATACACCTGTCAAAGGTTTGGACACACCTCATTCAAAGGTTTTTATTTGGACTCTTTTCTACATTTTAGAATAATAGTGAAGACATAAAAACTATGAAATATCACTTATTTTTCAACAGGACAATGACCAAAAACACACCTCCAGGCTGTGTAAGGGCTATTTGACCAAGAAGGAGAGTGATGGTGTGCTGCATCAGATGACCTGGCCTCCACAATCACCCGACGTCAACCCAATTGAGATGGTTTGGGATTAGTTGGACCACAGTGTGAAGGAAAAACAGCCAACAAGTGCTCAGCATATGTGGGAGCTCCGTCAAGACCGTTGGAAAAGCATTCCTCATGAATCTGGTTGAGAGAATGCCAAGAGCTGTCATCAAGGCAAATGACGGCTAATTTTAGTTTTTTGGTTACGACATGATTCCATATAATTTATTTCATAGTTTTGATGTGTTCACTATTATTCTACAATGTAGAAAATAGTAAAAATAAAGGAAAATCCTTGAATGAGTAGGTGTTCTAAAACTTGACAGGTTGTATGCACACTCACACTTGTCCTCGTCCACACAGCACAAGTCTCCCTCTCTCTTATTACAAAAAGGACATGAATGACCACAGGGATACACATGCACGGTTGGTACAAGCTAACCGCATCTGATCCAATGAGAGAGACTAACAATTGGACACCGAAGGGTCTTTGAGTGCACAGTCCTCCTTGGGACAGACGGTGAGACAGGCCAGTACTAGAGGGTCAAAGGGATTAAAGAATCTTATAATCTACTGTACCACACCAAAACATGTTGTCTGGAGGAGATTCCAAAGAGCATACTGTAGTAACCTGGTCCTAGATCCAGATGTTCTTTAGACAACTTCTGACTATGGTTGACATGCCATTAGGGATGTCCCCTACTTAAAAAAATAATAATCTTGGTTGGTCGCCCGGGTTGTCTGTTCTTTCGACCAATCGATTAGTCAAAATGTTTAAACTTGTATTTTAACACACCATATGTTTGAATAAAATCAGCTATATGTAGGCTATTGAGCTTGTCTGATGCTTTAAGCACTGCAATTAAAAATGAAGACAAATTACTAAAGAGGGAGCCAGATATCAATACAGCCTAACCAGAAGAAAAAACCTCTTCCAACCCTCCTCCTCCCGCTGCTGCTGGCCTTCACAGATTCTGCCATTAAGCTCCTGAAGTTGCCGGTATAGGCTACACCAGCGGTCGGCGACCTTTTTCATTTGTAGTGCCAAGTTATCGTACCATTTCTACTAATCTGCGTGCAAGTTATGATACTCATATGCACATTTTCGTGGAACAGTTTCATTACTTTTGAGATATGAAGACTATTATAAATGAAATGTCATGTGGTTAATCAAAATGCCATCTAAATTAAAATGATACAAATCTAGTAATTTCTATTGCCATTACCAATATGTAAAAGTAGTCTACATAAAGCCAACAAATATAAACACTGCAGGCCACAGGTAGAAAATATCCTGATTCCAAATTCTAAAGGCACTCACATCTGAGCTCTCTTTGTTGCAGGTGCATAGTAACAGTTGAATAACATGACTCGCTAGCTAACGTTACGTGTATGATCTTATTATTCGTATCTCAGAGCCATTTACTTTGCTAGTTATAGCCTAATGTTACATAGCTAACCTGGTTGGTTAGCTACCTGCAGATTCATCTGAGAGAGAAGCGCTACCACTGGCAGACGGATTCTGTACGGCACACATGTGTTACGTCGTGATTAGAGGTCGACCGATTATGATTTTTCAACGCAGATACCGATACCGATTATTGGAGGACCAAAAAAGCCAATACAGATTTATGAGGACATTTTTTTTCCACATTGATTTGTAATAATGACAATTACAACAATACTGAATGAACACTTATTTTAACTTAATATAATACATCAAAATATATCATGAAACGTTCAATTTGGTTTAAATAATGCAAAAACAAAGTGTTGGAGAAGTAAAAGTGCAATATGTGCCATGTAAAAAAGCTAACGTTTGAGTTCCTTGCTCAGAACATCAGCCATTAGGCTGATAGGTTTGAAGTCATAAACAGCGCTGTGCTTGCGAAGAGCTGCTGGCAAAATGCTGTTTGAATGAATGCTTACGAGCCTGCTGCTGCCTACCATCACTCAGCCAAACTGCTCTATCAAATCATAGACTTAATTATAACATAATAACACACAGAAATATGAGCCTTTGGTCATTAATATGGTCGAATACAGAAACTATTATTTCGAAAACAAAACATTTATTATTTCAGTGAAATACGGAACCGTTCAGTATTTTATCTAACGGATGAAATCCCTAAGTCAAAATATTCTTGTTATATTGCACAACCTACAATGTTATGTCATAATTACGTGAAATTCTGGAAAATTAGTTCGCAATGAGCCCGGCTGCCCAAACTGCTGCATATACCCTGACTTTGCGTGCAATGAACGCAAGAGAAATTACACAATTTCACCTGGTTAATATTTCCTGCTAACCTGGATTTCTTTTAGCTAAATATGCAGGGTTAAAAATATATACTTCTGTGTATTGATTTTAAGAAAGGCATTGATGTTTATGGTTAGGTACACGTTAGAGGAATGACAGTCCTTTTTCGTGAATGTGCACTGCATCGATTATATGCAACGCAGGACACGCTAGATAAACTAGTAATATCATCAACCACGTGTAGTTATAACTAGTGATAATGATTGATTAAGTTTAATGCTAGCTAGCAACTTACCTTGGCTTCTTACTGCATTCGCGTAACTGGCGGGCTCCTCGTGACGCAGGTGGTTAGAGCATTGGACTAGTTAAACGTAAGGTTGCAAGATTGAATCCCTGAGCTGACAAGGCAAAAATCTGTCGTTCTGCCCCTGAACAAGGCAGTTAACACACTGTTCCTAGGCCGTCATTGAAAATAACTGACTTGCCTAGTTAAATAAAGATTAAATAAAGGTGTAAAAAAAATATATATATATATATATTTTTTTAAATCGGCATCCAAAATGACCGATTGTTATGAAAACTTGAAATCGGCCCTAATTAATCGGCCATTCCGATCATTTACAATGACGGCCTACCGGGGAATTGTGGGTTAACTGCCTTGTTCAGGGGCAGAACGGCAGATTTTTACCTTGTCAGCTCGGGGATTCAATTTAGCAACCTTTCGGTTACTGGCCCAATGCTCTAACTACTAGGATTTCTATATTGTATCATAAAGAGACAATTATGAGGTTTCCACAACACTTACTATTTTTCTGACAGCATATGAAATGTATTTATTAGACTTAGAATGTTGCAGTCAAAATGGCTTCTCATTGGCGTAATAAGGGCGGAAGCAAGGCCCGGCAGTTTAAGTGTTAAGACATTATAAATGCTCATACATGCTTATTATAATCTATAAAGCATTATTTTAGCTGCAGGTGCAAGTGTTACCAACAAATCATATTTGGTGGTTAGGGTTAGTTAGGTTAGAGTGAGCCTCTTGTCTCCCTATAGCTCTGTGCACACTGTGTACTCTGTACCTCTGAGACCTCTAAAAAGCACCTGACAATACCCACAGATTTAGTATTTTTGCCCCCAGGGAGAGCACAGTGAGCTGGGCTAAGCACCGGTAGTCTGCCCTGGGGATGATGGTAGTGATCCCACAGCAATTATCAGTGTAGAAGATGTTGTAAACAGGATTCACCTGATGTTAACCTCCACACAGACCTCTGCTAAGGAGGAGATAGAGTTATGCGTCACCTCTGAGGTAAAATTGTGAAAAGGAGAAGAAAATCTGCCATTTCTGTGATGAGACAATCAATCTGAATAATGTTCCTTTTCACAACCAGATTGTCTGTGAAAAGGCCTATTTCACTGTCTGATCACAAGAAAAGGGGGAAAATCAACCCCCTTTTCACAATATTACTCCTCTGTTCATTTAGGCACCTAGAGCCAAATCTCAGCATAATGGTCGGACACGAGACTCTTCCTCTGTTAGTGGACTTCTTCTGAACTCCATAGACTCCATGACAGAGAACCAGTTTGATGTGGAAGGCTGCACTTGTTTAACATCTCTGACCAGGTTCATAACCACAGCTTTATATGGTCAATCACAACCAGTATTCTCAACAACAACTCCCCTCATGATTTCACATGTCAAGCCATGTGCATTGTCACATACCAGTGCCATGTTACACAGACCCCATCCCCAGCCACCAACACACACAAACACACATACAGCAGGCTGCCTGTCACCAACACGCACAGATGCACAAACACAGGCTTTGTATGTCTGTCCAACTGACATTCAATGCCCAAAATAAATCCAATTCCTGGAAGCAGGCAACAGTGGCCAGAGAATGGTTAAGGGGAGACTCAACAGCCTCGGTGGAGTTCAGTCTGGCTGATAAGAATTACAGAAAGTGTGTGCTCGTACGAGAGGGTGACAACAAAACGTGACTAGTTTCACGTTTCAAGACTACAGTATAAAAGAACGCACCTCTTTTTGTGTGAGCGAAAGAGACTTCACTTCCATGAATGAATGAATGCCTGCGCCCTATCTGGCCATCAGCTCTCATTATAGTGGACAACAATACAGGTGTAGGATCTTAATTTGATCACCTTGTTGCAGGAGAACTTTCCTGCAACACAGGAAATGTAAAACTTGCAGTGTAAAACATATAATTTTCACATTGAAATTTAAAGGCCACGAACAGTCCACATTTCATGGAAAACATGATTTTATGATATTTGGATGAAACCAGATCAAAGTATGATGACCAAAGTATGAGAAATTACTATTGCTTTCACATTGATAAAGTTTGATCATAAAGTTACTGGTCCCCTACCCCATGTCAAACACTTGTATTCAGGAGGCGGAATTATTAAGGGATAGGGTGACATCACCCCAACTCTCATTTTAATACACCAATGGAAACATGATATTCTCTTACCTAATTTAAATATGTACAACCTTGTAACCAATAATGGAGAATTCGTGTTTGCAGAGGGGTGTGATTTATTTAACTAGATCGCAACTCTACTGGTGCCAAATTTGACTGTAGGGTGTCAGCAATTATAAAGAAAGTTTACACTATTAATTTATGACAAAGATACCATACTTATGTCTCCACTTGTATCTGTATCTGGTATTAACAAGTTACTGGCTAGCTAGGTCTTCAGGCAGCATGGAACAAAAGTCCGGGAAGGGTCACTCAACTCTGATGCAGTTGTCATGTCATCACATCCATCAGTGCTGCTGAGAACGCATCACAAGAGATGTATAAATAAATAAAAAATGTTGACATCATTAATGCCTCACTTTCTTTGTCTATCACCAAATTTGCTTTAGATGATTTTACTGCAACACTGCATTTAAGTTTCTTGACATAAAGCTTTTTGAAAAGCCTTAGTCAATGTGAGCTCATTAACTGTCTTTTCAAATTTCCTGGAAGTTAGCCATAAGAAAAAAAAGTAATTTTACATTTACATTTCTATCCCCCAAAATATTATGGGTAACAACTACACACATGTTCATTAATCGTTATCAACATAATAATTCACATTTCCCGTTGCTGCAGGATTATTTTCCTGCTGTAGCAAACTGGCTGAAATGAAGATCCTCTCCTATAGCCGCTAATGCCCTCCAGAGAGTTCAGCGGCAGCGGGTGCTGAGCGGTCACCTCGATCGTTATTCTTGGATCACTGATCATCTGTGCACGCGCTGACAGAACTGCGTGTTATTACAGACTATCGAATTCCAAATATACCCAAATATGCCAGTCTCGTTCTCCAGTTGTCTATTATGTCTTTGGAGGACTGTGGACACTATCATGTCACAAATAATGTTTATAAAGCTTGTTTAAATGATACATAGCTAGTGGCGGTTGGCATCTCCAAAACCGGCCATGCGAGCACGGCGCACCTGTAACCCACCGCACCGTGGGCAGAACCAGCTTGGCAATGGCAATTACAGCTATCCACGTTGTTACTTTAGCCAATGTTAATATATATTTGTCAAAAATGTATTTATATAAATCATTTCTTACGTCAAACAACAAACATTTTAAGAGAACTAGGTCTAAACTTGTCACCAAACCTAGCCAAGCTCATAAAGTTGGACATTTAGGCTTAAATATTACATTTCATAATGTGAAATATTTGAGGGACTTACCTTGCAGTGGATGACTCTACAACAAGTTGAGATGAACGACGACAAGCAAGAACAGTCACTTATCAAAACGGCTTAGATTGGCCAGACACTTGAAATACAGCCGGATTAAACCAAAGACGTCCGTATAGGGGGAATCCAGACAGAATTAAATATACCAAACTATAACATTAACATATAGGATATTTCCCCTCCAAATACATTTATTACAAGCTATTAAAATTGTAAAGAGGAATAAGAACACATTTATGCATTTTAAGTTAGTGAGTGGACAATCTGTCACCTCTTTTCTTCACTTAGTGGTGTGGTCCAATGATGGTTTAACTTCCCTTCAATTACATATTCATTATACATTTGGTCAAGGCCATCACCTTTTACTCTCGTCAGGCCTGTGCCTGCCAAGTGGTGTAACGATTTTGGGATAAACGCACATCCACAGCAAGATATTGTTCGTAAACACTTGTGAATTTTAACAACAGAGAGAATGGCTGCTCCCAAGAAAGGAGATCTTTCAGCAGCTGAGCGAGAAATATTACAGGTTATTGCTGCAGGTAAGTTTCTTATTTATTTTTTGGGATGACTTTGTAAACACTTTTCTGTTATTTTCCTTTGTTCAATGCATTTTGTTACAGTAATGTCTTCATTTGTCACACAACTATTACTTGTTGTATTACTTTTTTATATTACTTTTAGAAAATACAATTGTTATAGTTTTTATTTCACTCAATGGTCATGCTCCCGTTATGGTCATTCCACTTCACTCCCTCAACATTCTGCCTCCACCCCAATTGACATTTGTTTAGTCATCACTACCACAGTTGTTTTTATGTATATAGTGCTATTTCTATTTACATTGTTGTTTTTCATGACCATTTTCATTATTTAGTTTCACTTAGTCCTGCATGTTGGAGCTCGAAGCCTAAGACTTTTACTGTACCCTGTAATCACACCTGCAACCCTGTACATGTGACTATTAAACACTCTGAATCTGAAAATATGATCAAACAAATTCTTCAGGCATTAATGCATTATCAGTAGGCTACATTTTTCTATGTAATAATGTTATAGTAATAATTCCAATACTTCCCATACATCACCAACACACATTATGACATTTCGCTACACTCGCATTAACATCTGCTAACCATGTGTATGTGACAAATAAATTTGATTTGATTTGATTTAAAACATTTTATACCAAACTGCTGGAGGGCACCTGTTTTTCACATTCACAGTGTCTTGCAAAAACCTCATTGTACCTATGGGGAGATAAAGTGAAATTGCGCAGATCATTTATACAAATTGCATGATATATTGTTAATAAGAGGTATTGCATGTTTCATTTGATATCTAAAATCTCTATTCTGTGTGAACCAGGTGATGTGCAGGAGGTTGCACGGCTGCTGGGGTCCAAGGACGTCAGAGTCAACTGTCTGGATGAGGTACTGTATGGATGGGGGCTATTGAGTCTTGTCGTTGAAAACTCTGACAAAGTTACCTGTGTTGTTTGTGTCATTAGTTAATGCTAAGATGAGATTTGTCATTCTCTTCCCCAATATATCAGTGTACAAGCTAGCTTACAGCAATTCATACACTAGCCACGATATCCCTGAGATGTTTAGAACAGTAAAACGCATAAATGTCACTTAGAGGTCTATTTCACAAAAATCCCCTACGCATGACCACTAATAGTTTTGACATAAGTCTGACAAACCTATAGGGCGTTAGTGACACAAAGTAAATAGTGATGTTATTGGGATGGTGTAGCCATGGAGACATATATAACATTATGTGGGTGAAGGCCTGCAGCATATGTTTTCCATTGTTATGTAGACATATGGCTGAGACTCTTGAGTGCAGGATGTAGTACTCCAGCCACTAGATGTAACCCACAGACTACTTCAGACCACGTCTGTGTGTATATGTGTGTATGTGTATGTATGTGTGTTATGTGTGTGGGTGTGTTTGTGTGTGTGTGGGAGCAAAAAAAAAAGGGGGGAAAAGGTGGCACAAGTGTGTTCAGTCTGTCAAAATCAGATGGAGCAGCAGATCTTGACAGTATATGCGCACTCAGTCTCAGCCTGGCCTTATAACTCTATACAGTATAGCGCTGACATAATTGTCACGTTTGAGTATTATGTGGATAAACATGTAACAGTAACTGTCTCTTCCTGCCTTACTTCCATAGCACTTTATTTTACAGTGCAAAAAGTACCAGGTATTTACTATGGTAATTAAACAGTCATAACCGATGATTTACGTGTTTGTTTTTTAGTATTCATTAAAAGAAGCTGTTACAAGTAGGCTACCAGGTGAATGCCAGTAGAATCAGTACCCTAAATGATAGTATGATCCTTTCTGTCTCCCCTCAGTATGGAATGACTCCCCTAATGCACGCAGCATACAAGGGCCAGGCAGACATGTGCAGCCTGCTGCTCCAGCACGGGGCAGACGTCAATTGTAATGAACATGATTATGGATACACAGCCCTCATGTTTGCTGGACTCTCAGGTTAGTCCAGGGCAGGCATCCTTTTTCATACAGCATATACTGTAATTTAGACAATATTTTGATACTGGCCATATTTTATTTGAAGGGTACCTACAAAATGACTTCATAATCCATAAATAACTCATTTATAAGCACCATATAAGAATTTAATAAACTTAAAATGTAATAAAATAAATTGGACTTTGCCATAACTTGCCCTATCCCAGGAAAGACAGACATAACCTCCATGATGCTGGATGCGGGTGCAGAGACAGACCTGGTCAATTCAGTAGGTCGCACGGCTGCTCAGATGGCTGCTTTCGTGGGTAAAGAAGTGATCGCCTTAAACTTCTTTCACACAGTCTTTTCCTGCAAATACCCAGCTTTTTTGTGACTTTTTCTGAATTGGCTGAATTGAAAACCAAATTAACCACAGCCCTGATATCAGTCCCCTTGTCCCAAACTTTTGGGTTTATTATGATGATTATGGAAATTAAGATGATGATGATGATGATGGTGATGATAATTTTGATGATGACGATTGTCCCACCTCTCAGGCCAGCATGACTGTGTGACAGTGATCAACAACTTCTTCTCTCGAGCGCGGCTCGAGTACTACACTAGACCCCAGGGGCTGGAGCGAGAAGCCAAACTGCCTCCCAAACTGGCTGGACCTCTTCACAAGATCATCATGACCTCCAACCTCAACCCTGTCAAGGTGGAGATGTTATATTCTAAATTGAATTCTAAATGGTTCCTATCTAACTTTTTTAAAACAATCCTTTCCTTAAACCTATGTGCACTGCACACTCTATGAGATTGCTTTTTGTGCAAGTGTTTATGTAAAATAGAGAATTAGAGTCATATGAATTCATGGATAATATTTGTATGTCTCTGCGTGCAGTTGGAAAGAAGTTGAAATTAGTTTCTGAAGCCATTTCTGACTAGCGTTAGTGCAATGACTTGAGATCTACAGGAGCAGCTAGTAGAAATGACCATCAACTTCCTTCAAACTGCCCCAGAGACATACAAATGGTATGTATATATTAGATCATCTGACTCTAGGGAAGTGGAGTGGCTTGATCGTGTTGCTAAGACACTTTAGATGGCCAGTATAGTTTCCTGGAACCCAATAGGCTTTGGTTTACTCCGTTTCTCCAGTAGTCTAAGGCTGCTTCCCTGAAATGGCACCATATCCCCGATTTAGTGCACATTGATATCTTTGGCAATAATGAAAGTGGGGATGGGTGCACACTTGATATTAGCATTTTGTTGGGGGGTAGGATGGAAGGCTGATTTGTTATGGAATACCCAGCTGCCACCACCTTCCCCCAAGTCCCCCTATTCTTTTGTAATTCAACTATGGCTTGGATAGCCTAGTGTCCTTTTGAATTCCATTCTCTGCATGATCAACCCTCACCCGCTGCAGGCTGCAGTCACACGCCCGTGGTGCCGCTGCCCGCTTTAGATCTGTCTAAATTTATCTATCTGTCTGGATGTGAACGCAGGACACAGAGAGGGGTGCCACTGTAACACTCTCAGACCTCTGCTATATCAGCCTGCTGACTAAAGTCATGGTTAAAGTTTGAAGCTTTATTAGTCGTATGTACAGGATATACATGGAATACACTGTCCAACCAAATGCTTACTTAAAGTCATGTTACGGTCGGGGCAGTGCACCAATGTACAAGAAAATTCCGAACTGTTTTGGCTAGTCTAACCAACTGCACACACCCTGTGGCTGTCATACGTCGGTTAGATGAGATTGCAACTTAGTTATTGCTAAGTATTTTTCCGAGACAGTTATAAAGTCATAGGAGCGTGTGTTTATTCAGTAGCATTGCAAAGTGACCAGTCAGTACGTAATCTATAGTTTCTGCCACTGTGTCTCTGTGATGGATACTGATTCTTTACATCATAAGACTTCAGTTTGTTGAAACATGGCATTGGAAAGTGTCTTTTTGTTTGATGTGTGGAATCTCTTCTCTAGAACATGAGCTGAGACATTCATATCCCCTATCCCTCATGGCCCCGGTCTCACAGAGTAGCCTTCGCTATGGAAGTTCAGCAGGATACATAGTGTTATAGTCTTACAGTATATAATAAACAGCAAACTAGGAATACTGGGATATGATGGAATGGCGCTTGTGGTGAGGAGCAACCAGGCCCCTCTCTTTCTTTCTTTCTTTCTTTCTTTCTTTCTTTCTTTCTTTCTTTCTTTCTTTCTTTCTTTCTTTTTCTTCCTTCTTTTCAAATTGTGGGGTCATTAGATATTAGCGTTGTACTCTTCTTCTTTCTCTCTCTCTCTCTTTCTCTCTCTCTCTTTCTAAATCTCTCTTTCTAACTCTCTATCTCTCTCTCTTTCTAACTCTTTCTTCATCTCTCTTTCTAATATTCTCTATAACACTTTCCTCCACACCTCCCCCTTTCTTAGCTGGTGATGCTGGTCAGGGAGAACCCTCTGCTGGTGGACGTGGGAGCATTAGAGAAGTGTTACCATGTCATGGATCTGCTGTGTGAGCAGTGTGTGAAGCAGCAGGATATGAATGAAGTCCTGGCCATGAAGATGCACTACATTAGCTATGTGCTGCAGAAATGCATGGCCTTCCTTCTGGACCGTGATGACAAGCTAGATGTGCTCATCAAGAGGTGTGTGTGTGTGTCTGTTGTGTGTGTGTCACTCCCAGTACATCATCTTGTTTTTCTTGACAGTGGTGGATGTGATTGATTGATTGATTGATTGATTGATTGCATTGCTGGCATTCTAACCGGTAACTGTCCAATACATTTTTCTGTTATTGCACAAAATTCCGAGACTAACCATTGGGTGCTAATTGTGTTTCATAGTTTATTTTTAGTGCTGTATATTGCATGAATATTGTATGTAAACAGTTCTTTACATCGTTTTAATTTGTGTCTCTTCTCTCAGCCTGTTGAAGGGGAGGGATGGAGATGGTTTCCCTCAGTACCAGGAGAAGTTCATTAGAGACTGCATCAGGAAGTTTCCCTACTGTGAAGCCGCACTGCTACAGCAGCTGGTCAGGAGCATCGCACCAGTGGAGATTGTGAGTGAGCTTCCTGTCATTCATTGATTCAAACTTTCTTTTGACTTAGGTCTTATCCAATGTAAGGCTCCTCCTATGGACTCAGTTATGGACTCACTTAATTAGTCCTCTAACCAATTGAAGATTGATTGGGTTGCGCAACATTTTTTAAATGTTACATTTACATATTAAAGGGGCAGTGCAGTCCAAAATGTGATTTCCTGTGTTTTATATACTGTACATTTCCACACTATGAGGTTGGAATAATACTGGGAATTTTTGAAAATTACGATAATACCCTTTTAGTGTAAGAGCAGTTTGAAAAGACCGCCTGAAAGTTCAGCACGTTTTGCATGGGTGGAGTTTTGGCCTGCCTGGTGACATCACCAGGTGGCATAAGTTAAAGTTAGCCTTGAAAAGCCACCTGATCCCGCAAGCTTAAATTAAAAGCTTACATTAAAGCTTACATTAAAACGCCAAAGTAAAGTAACTGTCCAGTGAAAATCTCACTTTTTTTAAAGTTCAGATTCTGTGAACTTATACATAAATGATGTTGTTGACTAATCCTGTACTCGTATTTGTGGCCAAAACATGAATAGGATTTTTTTTTAAACACTTAAAAAAATCCACCTCAAACTTGTATCTCAAACAGATTCTTTCAAAATTGATTGAGAATATATCAATGAGCTGACCAATCAGTGGTCTACTCGCATTAATATTTTTAATGACCGGTATACGGCCACACCATTATGTAGTTCGGGTACGCCCACACCATTCCAACACAGAAAAGTTTATTTTGAACATAATTAATTATAATTTTTTGTAAGGAAAACTATTTCACTCTATATTGAAATTAATTATAGGTCATATTTCATAGAAATCTGGAAACACTGGACAGTTACTTCAATAGACCAACAACAAATAAAGTTTCAAACCTCTCTGCCAATAACAGCTAGTTTGAAGGTTACATACAGTGCCTTCGGAAAGTATTCAGACCCCTAGACTTTTCCCACATTTTGTTAGGTTACAGCCTTATTCTAAAATGGATTAAATAGTTTTTTTCCACTCATCAATCCACACACAACTTTTTGCTAATTCATAAAAAATAATAAACTGCAATATTACATTTACATAAGTATTCAGACCCTTTACTCAGTACTTTGTTAAAGCACCTTTGGCAACAATTACAGCCTTGAGTCTTCTTGGGTATGACGCTACAAGCTTGGCACACCTGTATTTGGCGAGTTTCTCCCAGTCTTCTCTGCAGATCTTCTCAAGCTCTGTCAGGTTGGATGGGGAGTGTTGCTGCACACCTATTTTCAGGTCTCTCCAGAGATGTTCGATCAGGTTTAAGTCCGGGCTCTGGTTGTGCCACTCAAGGACCTTAAAGAGATGTATCCCGAAGCCACTCCTGCGTTGTCTTGGCTGTGTGCTTAGGATTGTTGTCCTGTTGGAAGGTCAACCTTTGTCACAGTCTGATGTGCTGGGACCTCTAGAGCAGGTTTTCATCAAGGATCTCTCTGTACTTTGCTCCATTCATCTTTGCCTCGATCCTGACTAGTCTCCCAGTCCCTGAGCTGAAAAACATCCCCACAGCATGATGCTGCCACCACCATGCTTCACCGTATGGATGGTGACAGGTTTCCTCCAGACGTGACACTTGGAATTCAGGCCAAGGAGTTCAATCTTGGTTTCATCAGACCAGAGAATCTTGTTTCTCGTGGTCTGAGAGTCTTTAGGTGCCTTTAGGCAAACTCCAAGCAGGCTGTCATGTGACTTTTACTGAGGAGTGGCTGCCGTCTGGCCACTCTACCATAAATGCCTGATTGGTGGAATGCTGCAAAGTTGGTTGTCCTTCTGGAAGGTTCTCCCATCTCCACAGAGGAACTCTAGAGCTCTATCAGAGTGACCATCAGGTTCTTGGTCACCTCCATGACCATGGCCCTTCTCTCCCGACTGCTCAGTTTGGCCTGGCAGTTCCAAACATTGGTGGTTCCAAACTTCTTCCATTTAAGAATGATGGAAGCCAATGTGTTCTTGGGGACCTTCAATGCTGCAGAAATGTTTTGGTACCCTTCCCCAGATCTGTGCCTCGACACAATCCTGCCTCGGAGCTCTACGAACAGTTCCTTTGACCTCATGGCTTGGTTTTTGCTCTGACATCCACTGTCAACTGTGGGACCTTATATAGACAGGTGTTTGCCTTTTCAAATCATGTCCAATCAATTGAATTTACCACAGGGGGACTCCAATCAAGTTGTAGAAACATCTCAAGGATGATCAATGGAAACAGGATGCACCTGAGCTCAATTTGAGTCTCATAGCAAAGGGTCTGAATACTTATGTACAGTGGAGCAAAAAAGTATTTAGTCAGCCACGAATTGTGCAAGTTCTCCCACTTAAAAAGATGAGAGAGGCCTGCAATTTTCATCATAGGTACACTACAACTATGACAGACAAAATGAGAGAAAAAGAATCCAGAAAATCGCATTGTAGGATTTTTAATGAATTTATTTGCAAATTATGGTGGAGAATAAGTATTTGGTCAATAACAAAAGTTATTACAAAAAACTCCTAAACAATCCTAATTATCGCTTGAGAAAAAGATTTTTGCTAAGAAACTATTTTTGTTTCTTTTTGATTTTTAATTTAAAACAATCCCAGTAAGGTACTTAATTGTTACCCAGAAATGATTTGGTATTGAGATAAAAAAAAATGGCTGCATTGTACCTTTATAAGGAGTTCATGATCATGTTCAATGAATTCTGATTTTATGTTAGTAAAAATAACTTTCTGTATGGGAATGTTTACTGTTCAATGTTCCACTGCTTCTCTTGTCTCCAGGGTAACGACCCGACAGCATTCTCGGTGCTAACCCAGGCTCTCACGGGTAAGATGGCCTTCATAGACGCTGAGTTCTGTGCTACGTGTGGAGAGAGGGGGGCCGAGAAGCGATGCTCCCTCTGCAAAATGGTACGAAAACCACCTCCGACCACAAGCACAGGGTTTCTCTCAATCATTTCCCTCTTTATTACTTTGGTTACACTTAATGATAACGTCCATGAATACACCATTATGAATGCCTATAAAATGATTAATAAATGCTTCCTATTACTACTACTACTACAGGTGACGTACTGTGGCCTGATGTGTCAGCGACTCCACTGGTTCACCCATAAGAAGATCTGTAAAGGACTGCAGGAGAAGGATGCCCCGAGGCTGAGGGAGCTCAATGGTAAACTACACACTCCTATCTGTTGAAAACACATACAATATACAGTGGGGAGAACAAGTATTTGATACACTGCCGATTTTGCAGGTTTTCCTACTTACAAAGCATGTAGAGGTCTGTCATTTTTATCATAGGTACACTTCAACTGTGAGAGACAGAATCTATAACAAAAATCCAGAAAATCACATTATATGATTTTAAGTAATTAATTTGCATTTTATTGCATGACATAAGTATTTGATCACCTACCAACCAGTAAGAATTCCGGCTCTCACAGACCTGTTCGTTTTTCTTTAAGAAGCCCTCCTGTTTTTGACTCATTACCTATATTAACTGCACCTGTTTGAACTCGTTACCTGTATAAAAGACACCTGTCCACACACTCAATCAAACAGACTCCAACCTCTCCACAATGGCCAAGACCAGAGAGCTGTGTAAGGACATCAGGGCTAAAATTGTAGACCTGCACAAGGCTGGGATGGGCTACAGGACAATAGGCAAGCAGCTTGGTGAGAAGGCAACAACTGTTGGCGCAATTATTAGAAAATGGAAGAAGTTCGAGATGACGGTCAATCACCCTCGGTCTGGGGCTCCATGCAAGATCTCACCTCGTGGGGCATCAATGATCATGAGGAAGGTGAGGGATCAGCCCAGAACTACATGACCTGAAGAGAGCTGGGACCACAGTCTCAAAGAAAACCATTAGTAACACACTACGCCGTCATGGATTAAAATCCTGCAGCGCACGCAAGGTCCCCCTGCTCAAGCCAGCACATGTCCAGGCCCGTCTGAAGTTTGCCAATGACCATCTGGATGATCCAGAGGAGGAATGGGAGAAGGTCATGTGGTCTGATGAGACAAAAATTGAGCTTTTGGTTTAAACTCCACTCGCTGTGTTTGGAGGAAGAAGAAGGATGAGTACAACCCCAAGAACATCATCCCAACTGTGAAGCATGGAGGTGGAAACATCATTCTTTGGGGATGCTTTTCTGCAAAGGGGACAGGACAACTGCACCGTATTGAGGGGAGGATGGATGGGGCCATGTATCACGAAATCTTGGCCAACAACCTCCTTCCCTCAGTAAGAGCATTGAAGATGGGTCGTGGCTGGGTCTTCCAGCATGACAACGACCCGAAACACACAGCCAGGGCAACTAAGGAGTGGCTCCGTAAGAAGCATCTCAAGGTCCTGGAGTAGCCTAGCCAGTCTCCAGACCTGAACCCAATAGAAAATCTTTGGAGGGAGCTGAAAGTCCGTAATTGCCCAGCGACAGCCCCGAAACCTGAAGGATCTGTAGAAGGTCTGTATGGAGGAGTGGGCCAAAATCCCTGCTGCAGTGTGTGCAAACCTGGTCAAGAACTACAGGAAACGTATGATCTCTGTAATTGCAAACAAAGTTTTCTGTACCAAATATTAAGTTATGCTTTTCTGATGTATCAAATACTTATGTCATGCAATAAAATGCAAAATAATTACTTAAAAAACATACAATGTGATTTTTTGGATTTTTGTTTTAGATTCCGTCTCTCACAGTTGAAGTGTACCTATGTTTAAAATTACAGACCCCTACATAAATCGGCAGTGTATCAAATACTTGTTCTCCCCCCTGTACCTACTGCAGCTATACTATAGTGCTTCAGACATGCTTTTTAACCAAGGAATTGGCTTAATCTGGATTCGGTAGACTACTTTACTACTGTAGCTTGTTACATACTTGTGGCTTTGTTTCGCCCTCTAAGGTCAACTTTAGACTGTTTTACCCCTCTCCTCTTTATCCTGGGCCCAGATGAGGAGAGTGACATGGTGAAGGAGACAGCCAGCTTCCTGGCAGAGCTGTGTTTGAAGGCAGAGGAGCGCATGGTGTCATCAGGTTGTCCCGGTCCCTCAGCGCCAGACCAGCTGAACTGTCCCTCCACATCCTCAGAGGGACCACCATCCTGCAACCAGGAATGAGATGGACTACTGGTGTTCTTTTCTACTGGGTAGTAATTGATGAATGTTACTGATTGGCCAGAGTTCAGTGATATTAATAATAAAGTTTTATTGAATATTAAACTGAATTGATTCCATTCACCTGATGTCTGAGGTCTGAATCAGTCCCTGGTTAAAGGAGAATGCTTTTTTTTATTTTTATCAGCAGTACTGCTGATTGGCCATGAGAGAAAGGGGTTAGTGGGGATGAATGCTTTACCCAACAGGCAGCTGGACTGGAGTCTAAGGAAGGATTGTTACTATGGACCCAATGAGGTCTATTTGGCTAGGGGAGGCTGAAGTATACAGGGTGTGCATATGATGTACAGTCTATTGCCTGTGTTTATACAGTCAGACCAATTCTGATATTTTGCCAATAACGGGTCTTTTAACAAGTCAGATGGCCAATAATTGGGCAAGTGATCACTATTGGGCTGCCTGTGTAAATGCAGCCATTGAGTTGTATTTGGATTAGCTGTGGTGTTATTTTCTTTTTTGTTCTTTGTTCTTTGTATGTCGTTTGAGCAATTCCTTCTCTTATTTCAAATGTAAGCCTTGAATATTCTTTAATTAATGTCTTGAAATAACAATTTCATCCCTTACTGTAGTAATTTTAAAAATGCACACTCATGTTGAAATGGGACCACCTTATTGAACAATACATATTATTTAGGTATGGCCATGGGTAGACAACACAATATTAAGGGCTTCTTTATGCGTTATTGTTAAGTTGTGTATTCCTGCTATAATTTGAACATTATATTATCATTATTTTTATGTTCCCTTTGTTTCCACAGATGTCTTACCAGTGATGTATCAATACCATTCCATGTCACAGAGTAGAATGATGATCCAATAATGATCTGACTTTAACGCTGGCAAACCCTTTACACCTAAGTGGCTTTTGTGTTGGTTGACAGTTTTACATGTTCAATTACGTCAATAAAGAGTGCCTTAATAATTCTCCTTCATTGTCCATTGTTGTTATGGGGATATGCCCCTATTTGTTTGGACACTAGATGGCAGCTTTCCCCTTTACCATCCATGCATTGATGATGATGACTGGTAATATAGCTACTGCACTCTGTTGACAATGTTCAAAGGGTACTGAAGCGTGATGGTCTTTTTGCTACAGCGATAGTTCTATACAATATGCAATCAGACCTTTTCTCTACAGAGAGTGAGCATGAAACAGAGCTCATTCTAATGACAAATTCTCACAGTGTATACAGTGACCTTCAATTCTTATTCATGTATCAGCCAGTCATAAAGACAAAAGTCCTTGATAAACAAATACGGCTACATCTCCCAATTACTCCATTGTTTACCTTTTTTGTTGGCGGCCTCCTCTTGGTTGCTATGCACATCTTCCAGACTGTCTTTAGCACCACCTATGTAATAACACAGTTTCCACATCCCCCCATCCACCCCACCCCTCTGTTTCCTCATCCACCCCATCCCTCTGTTTCCCCATCCACCCCATCCCCATGTTTCCCCATCCACCCCCTCCCTCTGTTTCCCCAACCACCCCATCCTTCTGTTTCCCCATCCACCCCATCTCCCCTGTTTGTCCAACCACCCCATCTCCTCTGTTTCCCCACCCACCCCATCCCTCTGTTTCCCCATCCACCTCATCCCCGTGTTTCCCCATCCACCCCAAATCTCTGTTTCCCCATCCACCCCATCCCTCTGTTTCTGCATCCACCCCATCCCTCTGTTTCCCCATCCACCCCATCCTTCTGTTTCCCCATCCACCCCATCCCTCTGTTTCCCCATCCACCCCATCCCTCCTGTTTCCCCATCCACCCCATCCCTCCTGTTTCCCCATCCACCCCATCCCTCTGTTTCCCCATCCACCCCATCCCTCTGTTTCCCCATCCACCCCATCTCCCCTGTTTGTCCATCCACCCCATCCCTCTGTTTCCCCATCCACCCCATCCCCTTGTTTCCCCATCCACCCATCTCACCTGTTTCTGCATCCACCCCATCTCCCATGTTTCTGCATCCACCCCATCTACCCTGTTACCCCATCCCCCCTCTTTCTGCATCCACCCCATCCCTCTGTTTCCCCATCCACCCCATCCCTCTGTTTCCCCACCCACCCCATCTCCCCTTTCTGCATCCACCCCATCTCCCCTGTTTCTGCATTCACCCCATCTCCCCTGTTTCTGCATCCACCCCATTTACCCTGTTTCCCCATCCACCCCATCTCCCCTGTTTCCCCATCCACCTCATCCACGTGTTTCCCCATCCACCCCAAATCTCTGTTTCCCCATCCACCCCATCTCCCCTGTTTCTGCATCCACCCCATCCCTCTGTTTCCCCATCCACCCCATCCCTCTGTTTCCCCATCCACCCCATCTCCCCTGTTTCTGCATCCACCCCATCCCTCTGTTTCCCCATCCACCCCATCCCTCTGTTTCCCCATCCACCCCATCCCTCTGTTACCCCATCCCTCTGTTTCCCCATCCACCTCATCCCTCTGTTTCCCCATCCACCCCATCCCTCTGTTTCCCCATCCACCCCATCCCTCCTGTTTGTCCATCCACCCATCTCCCCTGTTTGTCCATCCACCCCATCCCTCTGTTTCCCCATCCACCCATCTCCCCTGTTTGTCCATCCACCCCATCCCCCTGTTTCTGCATCCACCCCATCCCTCTGTTTCCCCATCCACCCCATCCCTCTGTTTCCCCACCCACCCCATCTCCCCTTTCTGCATCCACCCCATCTCCCCTGTTTCTGCATTCACCCCATCTCCCCTGTTTCTTCATCCACCCCATCTCCCCTGTTTCCCCATCCACCTCATCTGCCCTGTTTCTGCATCCACCCCATCCCTCTGTTTCCCCATCCACCCATCTCCCCTGTTTGTCCATCCACCCCATCCCTCTGTTTCTGCATCCACCCCATCCCTCTGTTTCCCCATCCACCCCATCCCTCTGTTTCCCCAACCCCCCCATCCTTCTGTTTCCCCATCCACCCCATCTCCCCTGTTTATGCATCCACCCCATCTCCCCTGTTTCTGCATCCACCCCATCTCCCCTGTTTCTGCATCCACCCCATCTCCCCTGTTTCTGCATCCACCCCATCCCTCTGTTTCCCCATCCACCCCATCCATCTGTTTCCCCATCCAGCCCACCCCCCTGTTTCCCCATCCACCCATCTCCCCTTTTTCTGCATCCACCCCATCTCCCCTGTTTCTGCATCCACCCCATCTACCCTGTTACCCGGTCCCCCTGTTTCTGCATCCACCCCATCCCTCTGTTTCCCCATCCACCCCATCCCTCTGTTTCCCCACCACCCCATCTCCCCTTTCTGCATCCACCCCATCTCCCCTGTTTCTGCATTCACCCCATCTCCCCTGTTTCTTCATCCACCCCATTTCCCTGTTTCCCCATCCACCTCATCTGCCCTGTTTCTGCATCCACCCCATCCCTCTGTTTCCCCATCCACCCATCTCCCCTGTTTGTCCATCCACCCCATCCCTCTGTTTCCCCATCCACCCATCTCCCCTGTTTGTCCATCCACCCCATCCCTCTGTTTCTGCATCCACCCCATCCCTCTGTTTCCCCATCCACCCCATCCCTCTGTTTCCCCAACCCCCCCATCCTTCTGTTTCCCCATCCACCCCATCTCCCCTGTTTATGCATCCACCCCATCTCCCCTGTTTCTGCATCCACCCCATCTCCCCTGTTTCTGCATCCACCCCATCCCTCTGTTTCCCCATCCACCCCATCCATCTGTTTCCCCATCCACCCCATCCCTCTGTTTCCCCACCCACCCCATCTCCCCTTTCTGCATCCACCCCATCTCCCCTGTTTCTGCATTCACCCCATCTCCCCTGTTTCTTCATCCACCCCATTTTCCTGTTTCCCCATCCACCTCATCTGCCCTGTTTCTGCATCCACCCCATCCCTCTGTTTCCCCATAAACCCATCTCCCCTGTTTGTCCATCCACCCCATCCCTCTGTTTCCCCATCCACCCATCTCCCCTGTTTGTCCATCCACCCCATCCCTCTGTTTCTGCATCCACCCCATCCCTCTGTTTCCCCATCCACCCCATCCCTCTGTTTCCCCAACCCCCCCCATCCTTCTGTTTCCCCATCCACCCCATCTCCCCTGTTTATGCATCCACCCCATCTCCCCTGTTTCTGCATCCACCCCATCTCCCCTGTTTCTGCATCCACCCCATCCCTCTGTTTCCCCATCCACCCCATCCATCTGTTTCCCCATCCACCCCATCCCCCTGTTTCCCCATCCACCCATCTCCCCTTTTTCTGCATCCACCCCATCTCCCCTGTTTCTGCATCCACCCCATCTACCCTGTTACCCCATCCCCCCTGTTTCTGCATCCACCCCATCCCTCTGTTTCCCCATCCACCCATCCCTCTGTTTCCCCACCCACCCCATCTCCCCTTTCTGCATCCACCCCATCTCCCCTGTTTCTGCATTCACCCCATCTCCCCTGTTTCTTCATCCACCCCATTCCCTATTTCCCCATCCACCTCATCTGCCCTGTTTCTGCATCCACCCCATCCCTCTGTTTCCCCATCCACCCATCTCCCCTGTTTGTCCATCCACCCCATCCCTCTGTTTCCCCATCCACCCATCTCCCCTGTTTGTCCATCCACCCCATCCCCCTGTTTCTGCATCCACCCCATCCCTCTGTTTCCCCATCCACCCCATCCCTCTGTTTCCCCAACCACCCCATCCTTCTGTTTCCCCATCCACCCCTTCTCCCCTGTTTATGCATCCACCCCATCTCCCCTGTTTCTGCATCCACCCCATCTCCCCTGTTTCTGCATCCACCCCATCTCCCCTGTTTCTGCATCCACCCCATCTCCCCTGTTTCTGCATCCACCCCATCCCTCTGTTTCCCCATCCACCCCATCTATCTGTTTCCCCATCCACCCCATCCCCCTGTTTCCCCATCCACCCATCTCCCCTTTTTCTGCATCAACCCCATCTCCCCTGTTTCTGCATCCACCCCATCTACCCTGTTACCCCATCCCCCCTGTTTCTGCATCCACCCCATCCCTCTGTTTCCCCACCAACCCCATCTCTCCTTTCTGCATCCACCCCATCTCCCCTGTTTCTGCATTCACCCCATCTCCCCTGTTTCTTCATCCACCCCATTTCCCTGTTTCCCCATCCACCTCATCTGCCCTGTTTCTGCATCCACCCCATCCCTCTGTTTCCCCATCCACCCATCTCCCCTGTTTGTCCATCCACCCCATCCCTCTGTTTCCCCATCCACCCATCTCCCCTGTTTGTCCATCCACCCCATCCCTCTGTTTCTGCATCCACCCCATCCCTCTGTTTCCCCATCCACCCCCATCCCTCTGTTTCCCCAACCCCCCCATCCTTCTGTTTCCCCATCCACCCCATCTCCCCTGTTTATGCATCCACCCCATCTCCCCTGTTTCTGCATCCACCCCATCTCCCCTGTTTCTGCATCCACCACATCTCCCCTGTTTCTGCATCCACCCCATCCCTCTGTTTCCCCATCCACCCCATCCATCTGTTTCCCCATCCACCCCATCCCCCTGTTTCCCCATCCACCCATCTCCCCTTTTTCTGCATCCACCCCATCTCCCCTGTTTCTGCATCCACCCCATCTACCCTGTTACCCCATCCCCCCTGTTTCTGCATCCACCCCATCCCTCTGTTTCCCCACCCACCCCATCTCCCCTTTCTGCATCCACCCCATCTCCCCTGTTTCTGCATTCACCCCATCTCCCCTGTTTCTTCATCCACCCCATTCCCTGTTTCCCCATCCACCTCATCTGCCCTGTTTCTGCATCCAACCCATCCCTCTGTTTCCCCATCCACCCATCTCCCCTGTTTGTCCATCCACCCCATCCCTCTGTTTCCCCATCCACCCATCTCCCCTGTTTGTCCATCCACCCCATCCCCCTGTTTCTGCATCCACCCCATCCCTCTGTTTCCCCATCCACCCCATCCCTCTGTTTCCCCAACCACCCCATCCTTCTGTTTCCCCATCCACCCCATCTCCCCTGTTTATGCATCCACCCCATCTCCCCTGTTTCTGCATCCACCCCATCTCCCCTGTTTCTGCATCCACCCCATCGCTCTGTTTCCCCATCCACCCCATCCATCTGTTTCCCCATCCACCCCATCCCCCTGTTTCCCCATCCACCCCATATCCCTGTTTCCCCATCCACCCATCTCCCCTTTTTCTGCATCCACCCATCTCCCCTTTTTCTGCATCCACCCCATCTCCCCTGTTTCCCCATCCACCCCATCTCCCTGTTTCCCCATCCACCCCATATCCCTGTTTCCCCATCCACCCATCTCCCCTTTTTCTGCATCCACCCATCTCCCCTTTTTCTGCATCCACCCCATCTCCCCTGTTTCTGCATCCACCCCATCTACCCTGTTACCCCATCCCCCCTGTTTCTGCATCCACCCCATCCCTCTGTTTCCCCATCCACCCCATCCCTCTGTTTCCCCACCCACCCCATCTCCCCTTTCTGCATCCACCCCATCTCCCCTGTTTCTGCATTCACCCCATCTCCCCTGTTTGTCCATCCACCCCATTTCCCTGTTTCCCCATCCACCTCATCTGCCCTGTTTCTGCATCCACCCCATCCCTCTGTTTCCCCATCCACCCATCTCCCCTGTTTGTCCATCCACCCCATCCCTCTGTTTCCCCATCCACCCATCTCCCCTGTTTATCCATCCACCCCATCCCTCTGTTTCTGCATCCACCCCATCCCTCTGTTTCCCCATCCACCCCATCCCTCTGTTTCCCCATCCACCCCATCCCTCTGTTTCTGCATCCACCCCATCCCTCTGTTTCCCCATCCACCCCATCCATCTGTTTCCCCATCCATCCCATCCCCCTGTTTCCCCATCCACCCATCTCCACTTTTTCTGCATCCACCCCATCTCCCCTGTTTCTGCATCCACCCCATCTACCCTGTTACCCCATCCCCCCTGTTTCTGCATCCACCCCATCCCTCTGTTTCCCCATCCACCCCATCCCCCTGTTTCCCCACCCACCCCATCTCCCCTTTCTGCATCCACCCCATCTCCCCTGTTTCTGCATTCACCCCATCTCCCCTGTTTCTTCATCCACCCCAATCCCCTGTTTCCCCATCCACCTCATCTGCCCTGTTTCTGCATCCACCCCATCTCCCCTGTTTCTGCATCCACCCCATCTCCCCTGTTTCTGCATCCACCCCATCGCTCTGTTTCCCCATCCACCCCATCCATCTGTTTCCCCATCCACCCCATCTCCCTGTTTCCCCATCCACCCCATATCCCTGTTTCCCCATCCACCCATCTCCCCTTTTTCTGCATCCACCCATCTCCCCTTTTTCTGCATCCACCCCATCTCCCCTGTTTCTGCATCCACCCCATCTACCCTGTTACCCCATCCCCCCTGTTTCTGCATCCACCCCATCCCTCTGTTTCCCCATCCACCCCATCCCTCTGTTTCCCCACCCACCCCATCTCCCCTTTCTGCATCCACCCCATCTCCCCTGTTTCTGCATTCACCCCATCTCCCCTGTTTCTGCATTCACCCCATCTCCCCTGTTTCTTCATCCACCTCATCTGCCCTGTTTCTGCATCCACCCCATCCCTCTGTTTTCCCATCCACCCATCTCCCCTGTTTGTCCATCCACCCCATCCCTCTGTTTCCCCATCCACCCATCTCCCCTGTTTGTCCATCCACCCCATCCCCCTGTTTCTGCATCCACCCCATCCCTCTGTTTCCCCATCCACCCCATCCCTCTGTTTCCCCATCCACCCCATCCCTCTGTATCCCCATCCACCCCATCCCCATGTTTCCCCATCCACCCCATCCCTCTGTTTCCCCATTCACCCCATCCCTCTGTTTCCCCATCCACCCCATCCCCATGTTTCCCCATCCACCCCATCCCCATGTTTCCCCATCCACCCCATCCTTCTGTTTCCCCATCCACCCCCATCCCTCTGTTTCCCCATCCACCCCATCCCCCTGTTTCCCCATCCACCCATCTCCCCTGTTTCTGCATCCACCCCATCTCCCCTGTTTCTGCATCCACCCCATCTACCCTGTTACCCCATCCCCCCTGTTTCTGCATCCACCCCATCCTCTGTTTCCCCATCCACCCCATCCCTCTGTTTCCCCACCCACCCCATCTCCCCTTTCTGCATCCACCCCATCTCCCCTGTTTCTGCATTCACCCCATCTCCCCTGTTTCTTCATCCACCCCATCCCTCTGTTTCCCCATCCACCCCATCCATCTGTTTCCCCATCCACCCCATCCCCCTGTTTCCCCATCCACCCCATCCCCCCTGTTTCCCCATCCACCCATCTCCCCTTTTTCTGCATCCACCCATCTCCCCTTTTTCTGCATCCACCCATCTACCCTGTTTCTGCATCCACCCCATCCCTCTGTTTTCCCATCCACCCATCTCCCCTGTTTGTCCATCCACCCCATCCCTCTGTTTCCCCATCCACCCATCTCCCCTGTTTGTCCATCCACCCCATCCCCCTGTTTCTGCATCCACCCCATCCCTCTGTTTCCCCATCCACCCCATCCCTCTGTTTCCCCAACCACCCCATCCTTCTGTTTCCCCATCCACCCCATCTCCCCTGTTTCTGCATCCACCCCATCTCCCCTGTTTCTGCATCCACCCCATCTCCCCTGTTTCTGCATCCACCCCATCCCTCTGTTTCCCCATCCACCCCATCCATCTGTTTCCCCATCCACCCCATCCCCCTGTTTCCCCATCCACCCATCTCCCCTTTTTCTGCAACCACCCATCTCCCCTTTTTCTGCATCCACCCCATCTCCCCTGTTTCTGCATCCACCCCATCTACCCTGTTTCCCCATCCACCCTGTTTCTGCATCCACCCCATCCCTCTGTTTCCCCATCCACCCCATCTCCCCTTTCTGCATCCACCCCATCTCCCCTGTTTCTGCATTCACCCCATCTCCCCTGTTTCTTCATCCACCCCATTTCCCCTGTTTCTGCATCCACCCCATCTACCCTGTTTCCCCATCCACCCTGTTTCTGCATCCACCCCATCCCTCTGTTTCCCCACCCACCCCATCTCCCCTTTCTGCATCCACCCCATCTCCCCTGTTTCTGCATTCACCCCATCTCCCCTGTTTCTTCATCCACCCCATTTCCCTGTTTCCCCATCCACCTCATCTGCCCTGTTTCTGCATCCACCCCATCCCTCTGTTTCCCCATCCACCCATCTCCCCTGTTTGTCCATCCACCCCATCCCTCTGTTTCCCCATCCACCCATCTCCCCTGTTTATCCATCCACCCCATCCCTCTGTTTCTGCATCCACCCCATCCCTCTGTTTCCCCATCCACCCCATCCCTCTGTTTCCCATCCACCCCATCCCTCTGTTTCCCCAACCACCCCATCCTTCTGTTTCCCCATCCACCCCATCTCCCCTGTTTATGCATCCACCCCATCTCCCCTGTTTCTGCATCCACCCCATCTCCCCTGTTTCTGCATCCACCCCATCCCTCTGTTTCCCCATCCACCCCATCCATCTGTTTCCCCATCCATCCCATCCCCCTGTTTCCCCATCCACCCATCTCCACTTTTTCTGCATCCACCCCATCTCCCCTGTTTCTGCATACACCCCATCTACCCTGTTACCCCATCCCCCCTGTTTCTGCATCCACCCCATCCCTCTGTTTCCCCCATCCACCCCATCCCCCAGTTTCCCCACCCACCCCATCTCCCCTTTCTGCATCCACCCCATCTCCCCTGTTTCTGCATTCACCCCATCTCCCCTGTTTCTTCATCCACCCCAATCCCCTGTTTCCCCATCCACCTCATCTGCCCTGTTTCTGCACCCACCCCATCCCTCTGTTTCCCCATCCACCCCATCTCTCCTGTTTCCCCATCCACCCCATCCCTCTGTTTCCCCATCCACCCCATCCCTCTGTTTCCCCATCCACCCCATCCCCATGTTTCCCCATCCACCCCATCCCCATGTTTCCCCATCCACCCCATCCTTCTGTTTCCCCATCCACCCCATCCCTCTGTTTCCCCATCCACCCCATCCCCCTGTTTCCCCATCCACCCATCTCCCCTGTTTCTGCATCCACCCCATCTCCCCTGTTTCTGCATCCACCCCATCTACCCTGTTACCCCATCCCCCCTGTTTCTGCATCCACCCCATCCTCTGTTTCCCCATCCACCCCATCCCTCTGTTTCCCCACCCACCCCATCTCCCCTTTCTGCATCCACCCCATCTCCCCTGTTTCTGCATTCACCCCATCTCCCCTGTTTCTTCATCCACCCCAAGTCCCTGTTTCCCCATCCACCTCATCTGCCCTGTTTCTGCATCCACCCCATCCCTCTGTTTCCCCATCCACCCATCTCCCCTGTTTGTCCATCCACCCCATCCCTCTGTTTCCCCATCCACCCATCTCCCCTGTTTATCCATCCACCCCATCCCTCTGTTTCTGCATCCACCCCATCCCTCTGTTTCCCCATCCACCCCATCCCTCTGTTTCCCCATCCACCCCATCCCTCTGTTTCCCCAACCACCCCATCCTTCTGTTTCCCCATCCACCCCATCTCCCCTGTTTATGCATCCACCCCATCTCCCCTGTTTCTGCATCCACCCCATCTCCCCTGTTTCTGCATCCACCCCATCCCTCTGTTTCCCCATCCACCCCATCCATCTGTTTCCCCATCCATCCCATCCCCCTGTTTCCCCATCCACCCATCTCCACTTTTTCTGCATCCACCCCATCTCCCCTGTTTCTGCATCCACCCCATCTACCCTGTTACCCCATCCCCCCTGTTTCTGCATCCACCCCATCCCTCTGTTTCCCCATCCACCCCATCCCCCAGTTTCCCCACCCACCCCATCTCCCCTTTCTGCATCCACCCCATCTCCCCTGTTTCTGCATTCACCCCATCTCCCCTGTTTCTTCATCCACCCCAATCCCCTGTTTCCCCATCCACCTCATCTGCCCTGTTTCTGCATCCACCCCATCCCTCTGTTTCCCCATCCACCCCATCTCTCCTGTTTCCCCATCCACCCCATCCCTCTGTTTCCCCATCCACCCCATCCCTCTGTTTCCCCATCCACCCCATCCCTCTGTATCCCCATCCACCCCATCCCCATGTTTCCCCATCCACCCCATCCCTCTGTTTCCCCATTCACCCCATCCCTCTGTTTCCCCATCCACCCCATCCCCATGTTTCCCCATCCACCCCATCCCCATGTTTCCCCATCCACCCCATCCTTCTGTTTCCCCATCCACCCCATCCCTCTGTTTCCCCATCCACCCCATCCCCCTGTTTCCCCATCCACCCATCTCCCCTGTTTCTGCATCCACCCCATCTCCCCTGTTTCTGCATCCACCCCATCTACCCTGTTACCCCATCCCCCCTGTTTCTGCATCCACCCCATCCTCTGTTTCCCCATCCACCCCATCCCTCTGTTTCCCCACCCACCCCATCTCCCCTTTCTGCATCCACCCCATCTCCCCTGTTTCTGCATTCACCCCATCTCCCCTGTTTCTTCATCCACCCCAAGTCCCTGTTTCCCCATCCACCTCATCTGCCCTGTTTCTGCATCCACCCCATCCCTCTGTTTCCCCATCCACCCCATCTCTCCTGTTTCCCCATCCACCCCATCTCCCCTGTTTATGCATCCACCCCATCTCCCCTGTTTCTGCATCCACCCCATCTCCCCTGTTTCTGCATCCACCCCATCCCTCTGTTTCCCCATCCACCCCATCCATCTGTTTCCCCATCCACCCCATCCCCCTGTTTCCCCATCCACCCATCTCCCCTTTTTCTGCATCCACCCCATCTCCCCTGTTTCTGCATCCACCCCATCTACCCTGTTTCCCCATCCCCCCTGTTTCTGCATCCACCCCATCCCTCTGTTTCCCCATCCACCCCATCCCTCTGTTTCCCCACACCACCCCATCTCCCCTTTCTGCATCCACCCCATCTCCCCTGTTTCTGCATTCACCCCATCTCCCCTGTTTCTTCATCCACCCCATTTCCCTGTTTCCCCATCCACCTCATCTGCCCTGTTTCTGCATCCACCCCATCCCTCTGTTTCCCCATCCACCCATCTCCCCTGTTTGTCCATCCACCCCATCCCTCTGTTTCCCCATCCACCCATCTCCCCTGTTTATCCATCCACCCCATCCCTCTGTTTCTGCATCCACCCCATCCCTCTGTTTCCCCATCCACCCCATCCCTCTGTTTCCCCATCCACCCCATCCCTCTGTTTCCCCAACCACCCCATCCTTCGGTTTCCCCATCCACCCCATCTCCCCTGTTTATGCATCCACCCCATCTCCCCTGTTTCTGCATCCACCCCATCTCCCCTGTTTCTGCATCCACCCCATCCCTCTGTTTCCCCATCCACCCCATCCATCTGTTTCCCCATCCATCCCATCCCCCTGTTTCCCCATCCACCCATCTCCACTTTTTCTGCATCCACCCCATCTCCCCTGTTTCTACATCCACCCCATCTACCCTGTTACCCCATCCCCCCTGTTTCTGCATCCACCCCACCCCTCTGTTTCCCCATCCACCCCATCCCCCTGTTTCCCCACCCACCCCATCTCCCCTTTCTGCATCCACCCCATCTCCCCTGTTTCTGCATTCACCCCATCTCCCCTGTTTCTTCATCCACCCCAATCCCCTGTTTCCCCATCCACCTCATCTGCCCTGTTTCTGCATCCACCCCATCCCTCTGTTTCCCCATCCACCCATCTCCCCTGTTTGTCCATCCACCCCATCCCTCTGTTTCCCCATCCACCCATCTCCCCTGTTTATCCATCCACCCCATCCCTCTGTTTCTGCATCCACCCCATCCCTCTGTTTCCCCATCCACCCCATCCCTCTGTTTCCCCATCCACCCCATCCCTCTGTTTCCCCAACCACCCCATCCTTCTGTTTCCCCATCCACCCCATCTCCCCTGTTTATGCATCCACCCCATCTCCCCTGTTTCTGCATCCACCCCATCTCCCCTGTTTCTGCATCCACCCCATCCCTCTGTTTCCCCATCCACCCCATCCATCTGTTTCCCCATCCATCCCATCCCCCTGTTTCCCCATCCACCCATCTCCACTTTTTCTGCATCCACCCCATCTCCCCTGTTTCTGCATCCACCCCATCTACCCTGTTACCCCATCCCCCCTGTTTCTGCATCCACCCCATCCCTCTGTTTCCCCATCCACCCCATCCCCCTGTTTCCCCACCCACCCCATCTCCCCTTTCTGCATCCACCCCATCTCCCCTGTTTCTGCATTCACCCCATCTCCCCTGTTTCTTCATCCACCCCAATCCCTGTTTCCCCATCCACCTCATCTGCCCTGTTTCTGCATCCACCCCATCCCTCTGTTCCCCATCCACCCCATCTCTCCTGTTTCCCCATCCACCCCATCCCTCTGTTTCCCCATCCACCCCATCCCTCTGTTTCCCCATCCACCCCATCCCTCTGTATCCCCATCCACCCCATCCCCATGTTTCCCCATCCACCCCATCCCTCTGTTTCCCCATTCACCCCATCCCTCTGTTTCCCCATCCACCCCATCCCCATGTTTCCCCATCCACCCCATCCCCATGTTTCCCCATCCACCCCATCCTTCTGTTTCCCCATCCACCCCATCCCTCTGTTTCCCCATCCACCCCATCCCCCTGTTTCCCCATCCACCCATCTCCCCTGTTTCTGCATCCACCCCATCTCCCCTGTTTCTGCATCCACCCCATCTACCCTGTTACCCCATCCCCCCTGTTTCTGCATCCACCCCATCCTCTGTTTCCCCATCCACCCCATCCCTCTGTTTCCCCACCCACCCCATCTCCCCTTTCTGCATCCACCCCATCTCCCCTGTTTCTGCATTCACCCCATCTCCCCTGTTTCTTCATCCACCCCAATTCCCTGTTTCCCCATCCACCTCATCTGCCCTGTTTCTGCATCCACCCCATCCCTCTGTTTCCCCATCCACCCCATCTCTCCTGTTTCCCCATCCACCCCATCCCTCTGTTTCCCCATCCACCCCATCCCTCTGTTTCCCCATCCACCCCATCCCTCTGTATCCCCATCCACCCCATCCCCATGTTTCCCCATCCACCCCATCCCTCTGTTTCCCCATTCACCCCATCCCTCTGTTTCCCCATCCACCCCATCCCCCTGTTTCCCCATCCACCCATCTCCCCTGTTTCTGCATCCACCCCATCTCCCCTGTTTCTGCATCCACCCCATCTACCCTGTTACCCCATCCCCCCTGTTTCTGCATCCACCCCATCCTCTGTTTCCCCATCCACCCCATCCCTCTGTTTCCCCACCCACCCCATCTCCCCTTTCTGCATCCACCCCATCTCCCCTGTTTCTGCATTCACCCCATCTCCCATGTTTCTGCATCCACCCCATTCCCTGTTTCCCCATCCACCCCATCTGCCCTGTTTCTGCATCCACCCCATCCCTCTGTTTCCCCATCCACCCCATCTCTCCTGTTTCCCCATCCACCCCATCCCTCTGTTTCCCCATCCACCCCATCCCTCTGTTTCCCCATCCACCCCATCCCTCTGTATCCCCATCCACCCCATCCCCATGTTTCCCCATCCACCCCATCCCTCTGTTTCCCCATTCACCCCATCCCTCTGTTTCCCCATCAACCCCATCCCCATGTTTCCCCATCCACCCCATCCCCATGTTTCCCCATCCACCCCATCCCTCTGTTTCCCCAACCACCCCATCCTTCTGTTTCCCCATCCACCCCATCTCCCTGTTTGTCCATCCACCCCATCTCCTCTGTGTCCCCACCCACCCCATCCCTCTGTTTCCCCATCCACCTCATCCCCGTGTTTCCCCATCCACCCCAAATCTCTGTTTCCCCATCCACCCCATCCCACCCAAGAAAATCTACCTGCTTAACAATATGGAATGAGCCTGGACAGTTTTACAGTGGATTTATTTTCACTGCTATCAAAGGAGGGAACATAGCTGAGGAGACATTGGGGGAATTCATTGTCAAGGATCCCTGTGAAAGGAGTGAAAGATAACCCTGGTTCTTAGGGGCACAGAGTTGGCATGATGAAGGGATAGATGGAGGGATGAAGGGATAGAAGGAGGGATGAAGGGATAGATGGAGGGATGAAGGGATAGATGGAGGGATGAAGGGAGAGATGAAGGGATAGATGGAGGGATGAAGGGATAGATGGAAGGATGAAGGGATAGATGGAGGGGTGAAGGGATAGAAGGAGGGATGAAGGGATAGATGGAGGGATGAAGGGATAGATGAAGGGATAGAAGGAGGGATGGAGGGATAGATGGAGGGATGAAGGGATAGATGGAGGGATGAAGGGGTAGATGGAGGGATGAAGGGATAGATGGAGGGATGAAGGGGTAGATGAAGGGATAGATGGAGGGATGAAGGAATAGATGGAGGGATGAAGGAGGAGATGGAGGGATGAAGGGATAGATGGAGGGATAGATGGAGGGATGAAGGGGTAGATGAAGGGATAGATGGAGGGATGAAGGGATAGATGGAGGGATGAAGGGGTAGATGGAGGGATGAAGGGATAGATGGAGGGATGAAGGGGTAGATGAAGGGATAGATGGAGGGATGAAGGAATAGATGGAGGGATGAAGGAGGAGATGGAGGGATGAAGGGATAGATGGAGGGATAGATGGAGGGATGAAGGGGTAGATGAAGGGATAGATGGAGGGATGAAGGGATAGATGGAGGGATGAAGGAGGAGATGGAGGGATGAAAGGATAGATGGACGGATGAAGGAGGAGATTGTAACCTTTCTATTGTTCTCTAATTTGGGTAATGCATCATACATCGTGTTGGTGAGATCACCTGAAGCACCTGTCCTGCAGAGATGGAGAGATCACTGGATCCGAGAACACAACATGAGATCTACAGTGTTCAATAGCTCTGGTCCAGGGCATTAGTGAGTTCACTCTGGGATCACTCACTATCGCCCTGGACCAGAGCTAAGCACTCAGCTAGCGTGAATGCAGTCTCCAGCTGACCTCCCTTGCTAAACCAAATCAATCCGTTCAGACATGGAATAAAATATGAACTTGAACTTACAAATCATGATGAAATAGACTATCAAAGGATATGCCTCTGGCATGTGGCACATACAACCTTTTGGGAAACTCTTTTATTGTCTACTTATAATTTACAATAGTGTAATCATGAATCAATTATTTACACAGTTAACTGGTCAACAAACCAAAATGAACTGTATATGACAAGCCGTTATAAAGGTCTCGATCGTGTTTTATCCAGTGACAGTGTCCTATCCATAAGGGAAAGCAACATTCATCAAACTATATTGGCAGAAATATATATTACTTGTCTGTGTTGACTGACTGGTAGGTAGGTAGGCTCTACATTGGAGGAGTACACACAAAAAAACGCATTAGCCTTTGCTTCAGTGGGCGTAGCTATGCGTGAAAACGCCTAGTTGATTCATAAAATGCACGCACTACATGCGCGCTGTGTCGTGCCAAGACAAGTGGCGGGTATATAAGCGACTGAACGACAAGTAACATCATAACGACACAACTACCTACCTATCTACCTACCTGTGTCTATCTGCCTACGGAGAGTTGCAGGGATGCTTCTTACCACGAGTGTGTTCCAGCTCGCGCTCTTCTGCCTTCTTATAAGTAACTGTCAAGCTGCCAAGAACAGCTCCACGGAAAAGTTAAACGCTCAGTTGATCAGTACGGTCCAGGATACACCGAGTAGTAATGTATCGATGAATCAAGCACGAAACGGAGGAAGGCGTTTGACCAGCGCTGCGCGGAAAGGTGAATTGCATTTTTATGCGCATATCAAATGTATTGATTCGACGATTCATATAGATTCATTGATCCTGACATTTGGAATGACTTCATTCCTTATATAGGCACATTTTCCATAGACATGAAAGGGACTAAATGAAATATAAATCATAGACTTGTGTTTGAATGGGAGAAAGAATCAAGAATTTGGAATTGTGGTGGACCTCTTGTCAACTCATGCTGTCTTTCAGATGCCCCTGATCATGCCGCAGTTCCTGTCAAAACGAATCTTTATGAGCAGCAAATGGAATAATCCAAAAGCGCAAACTCCAAACTAAATCAAATTCAACTATTTGCAATGTCATATAGATAATGCCATGCAATATGTATCTGACAGAATGTAACACTCTCTCCTCCCCTCTCAATCACAGAGCAGGGTCAGGCACAAAGCCAGGTGGGCTGCAGAGAGCTGCGTTCCACCAAGTACATCTCAGATGGTCAGTGCACCAGCCTGAACCCGATCAAGGAGCTGGTGTGTGCCGGGGAGTGTCTTCCCTCCCACCTACTGCCCAACTGGATCGGCTCCGGTCCCGGGTACACCGGAAAGTTCTGGAGCCGCAGGTCGGCCCAGGAGTGGCGCTGCGTCATCGACCGGACCCGGACCCAGCGCATCAGCCTGCAGTGTCAAGACGGAAGGTCCAGGACCTATAAGATCACTGTGGTTACCTCCTGCAAGTGTAAACGTTACTCCAGGCAGAACAATGACTCAGGGAATGGGAAGTCAGAGCTGGAGGTCAGGCAGGCCCAGGGCCAGGGCTCCACACTCCAGGCAGAACAATGACTCAGGGAATGGGAAGTCAGAGCTGGAGGTCAGGCAGGCCCAGGGCCAGGGCTCCACACTCCAGGTAGAACAATGACTCAGGGAATGGGAAGTCAGAGCTGGAGGTCAGGCAGGCCCAGGGCCAGGGCTCCACACTCCAGGCAGAACAATGACTCAGGGAATGGGAAGTCAGAGCTGGAGGTCAGGCAGGCCCAGGGCCAGGGCTCCACACTCCAGGGGCCCAAGAGGAGGAAGGGAAAGGAAGGGAAGAATGGACGTTCTGGTCAGGGGGACTGGGCAGAAGAACAGCCTAAAAAATACTGAACTGAGCCCGCTGGTCAGGGGGGCTCTGTACACCTCTGAGGGGTTGGAAGGTCTCTCTGTGCCCCCACTTCAGAAACAACACCAACAGACACTAGTTTTGTTTAGAAGGCAACAATGTGTTTGCTGTATTTAATGCAGCTAAATTGAGAAGGCTTGAGAAGGCTATGGAATGATTCCTCAGACAGTGCAACTGGTTTGCCAAATATTGACCACTGTGGATGTGTTTGTGTATGTATGCGTTTTTGTATGATAGAATGAGACTAGTTCAAATCGCACAAGAACCGCATTTGACAGCTAAGATGAGGAGTTCTCTCAACAGATGAATATGTTGTCCACATCATAATGTTTAGATTAACAGAAAAAGCCAGAGTATGTATGTAAATAGTGATTCTATACTCTGGGTTACTTTTTAATGTATGTAAAGGATGACTATGACAATGTAATATATTTTTGTATGGGGATAGCTGAACTAAATATAAATAAGTTCATGTTTTTATATATTTGCTAGATTCTATGTAATCACTTTCAGGACAAATTGTGTCTCAAATTATTTGCCTTGGATAATGAAATAAATCGTGTCTACTATGATTAGATCACTGATTGAATATAAAGAATTACTTTTTTTAAATAATTAGTATAATATGTTTTTGACTTGTCAATACATTTTGCTTTAATCATTAGTAATTAAATGCTTTGAGCACAAGGCCACAGACAGAGGAGCTATAACTTCACAGGAAACAGGAAGTCAGTAACAATAGATGTATTAGCCAGTAATAAAATGTTATATTGAGTCTAATACAAGCTCTACTCTCTGCCGGAATCCCCTCTCCTCCAGGCTATTGGGTCTGTTCCAGTCAGCGGCTACATGTTAACATAATACCAAAATGAGCTGTCATTAAAATTGTGGTGCAAGTACCATGGGGAAGTTATGCTTTCCTCAAAGAGCATTGGGAACGCTTGATATTTGTAGTTTGGGGATGACAGCTCATTTTGGTATTAGGACAGAGTGGTTCTAAACCTGACAGTACCAGAGTAGTACAGAGTGGTGCGTTCCATGAGGGAGAAGCATAGGGAAATCATGTCTGTGAATCTCAGAACGGAGCTTGCGTCATTGACACAATAATACAAGGCTTGTAAAACTTCCTCTCTGTAATTATCCCTGATTACATATTCTCCTCCTGAGTAGCAGTGATGCTATAAGACCACCTAGCTTTATTTATTACCGTAACTACCACAAACACGCTGTAAGAAACGCCCTTACAAGAAACAGAAAGTGATCCACAGGTCATGGGCCACGTTTCAACTCGTATTTGCAAAGTCAATCTGCAATCACCTCTCTCTCTCTCTCTCTCTCTCTCTCTCTCTCTCTCTCTCTCTCTCTCTCTCTCTCTCTCTCTCTCTCTCTCTCTCTCTCTCTCTCTCTTCCCATCTGTCTCTCTCTCATATACTTTCTTGACATGGAAAGTAAAACACGTACCTTGTCAAAGTAAACATATAACAACCATGGTCAAAGACAGGAATATACTAGACTGTTAGTAATAATAGGCAAATCTGAATAATCACACTATATTTGTCTCTAGCTGTCCCTCAGGTTTTGTCAGGAGGCCGCAAATGTGGCTGCCAAAACACAGCATTTTGTTTTTTCACCAAGTATGTCTTTAAGATTATCTTTATAATTTAGGCTTTCAAATTCTTCGTATTGTTTTATAATTTAGGGAAGAATGTATTTCTTATGTCAGAATATCTGTCACAACTTGACAGAAAATGCAGCTCTGTCTATAACTCTTCCTGGGGGCAGAATGAGTCTGTACATGCAGTAGTCAGTATCAGTCAAAGTAGTCAGATAGCCTGTCACCTTGTACTGTCTGTTAAGAGCCAAATAGCAATGAAGTTTACTTCGATTTTTTGTTGTGTCTTTCCAATAGGTGATATATTTTTATTTTAGCTTGGGCCATATTTTCTGAGTGTTGTCCTGAGGGTTTGTTGGTTTTGTAGTGGTTAGTGAATTGAGCCTCAGGACCAGCTGTCTGAGGGGAATCTTCTCTATGGTTACCTCTTGGCAGTTGAGGGCTTTGTAATGGTAAGAGTGTTTTTAAATTATTATAAAACTTAGTGGCTCTTTTTGTCTAATTTGATAGATATTTTAATGGCATAGAAAGCCCTCCTTGCTTTGTCTTTCAGTTCATTCACAGCCAGGTTTTAGTTCCCTGTGGCGCTTATTTTTTTGTCCCAAATATGTGTAAGTGTTTGTTATGTGTCAGTGGAGCCCAGTAAAAATGTATCTCGGTTTCACTGACATAGAGATCGTTTCTGGAATAAAGTTAGTTTTTAATGTTATTGATTGGCAGGGCCCAGGTCTAACAGAACTGTTGCAGATGATGTCATTGTTACTGTAGCCCCTCTTTTTTTGTGTGACAGCAGTACCAGGTCATCTGCATACAGGAGGCATTGTATTTCTGTGTTGTTAATAGTGAGCCCGGTAGATGTTGATTGTTCTAGTGTTTTTGAAAATCCATTCATGTATATATTAAATAGACTTGAGCTCACATTGTTCCACTCCACGGCCTTGTGTATGTTTATTTCCAATTTTGACTGCACATTTGTATTTGTATACATTCATTTGATGACATCATATGGTTTTCCATCCCCACCACTTTCAATACATTTGAGAAAAATGCCTTCATGTCAAATTGAATCAAAGGCATTTTGGAATTCCAAAAAACAGGATTTTGTTTTAGTTTTGATTAAAAAAGGTTTTATCAATTAGGGTGTGTAGGGTATAAATGTGGTCTGATGTTTGATGATTAGGTAGGAATCCAATTTGAATTTTGCTCAGGACATTGTCTTTATTGGCTAATTCAAGAATTTGCAGTTTTTCAGATATTTATTTTTGTTCCAAATTCATCTTAATATTTCTACATACACCAGATCTGTAAAGTGAGTGTTATATAGTTCACTTTTTAGGATTGCCAATTCTTTTCTGTGGTGTTTGTTTAGGGACTTCCAATTTTCCCAGAAGTTGTTTGAATCAATGGATTCCTCAATGTCATTAAAATGGTGTCTCTTGTGTTGTCCATTCTTTGTTCCTAGAGTCTGTTTGGATTCTTTTAGGGTTGCCCAATACTGAAGGCGCATATCCCGGTTGTCTGGTTTTCTATGTTTTTGGTTGGATAGATTCCTACGTTTTCTTGTTATAGATTTACCATCATAATCAAACCATTTTGTCTTTTTTAATTAGATAAGGATGCCAATTTGTAAAAAATAAATCAATTAAAAAAAGTTTATGTTTTGTACAGCCAAATTTACACTGCCATTATTTGAATGATATGTGTGGGCCAGAAAGTTGTCTAGGAGGGATTACATTTTTTGATTGCCAATTGCTTTCTGGTTCTTCTCCATACTATTCTTACTATCTATAGGACTGATTGGTCCTGTGTAATTTACTGTGCTCTTCTCCCTGTTTAGATATGCTGTAATTCTTCTATGGTCGGATAGTGGTGTTAGTGGGCTGACTGTGAGTACTGGATCTACGTCTGTGATGACATCATGTACAGTACTACTGCCAAGAGGTGAGTTGTATGTATGCATACCTCCCAAAAGAGTCTCCTTGTAGCCTTCCATTGACTATATACAGACCCAGCGTTCGATAGAGTTGCAGTAGTTGGTTCCCGTTTCTGTTGTTGTTTTGATCAAAGTTCTTCCTGGGGGGATATGAGGGCAGAGGAATGCTGAGCTTTGTAGTTATGTGTTTGTCTCCCTGTGTGCTAAAGGTATCTGGTTCTTCTCCAGTCCTAGCATTAAGATCAACACAGATCAGAACATTTCCCTGGGCCCGGAAATCATTGATCTCCTCTTCTAGAATGGATAAGCTCTCTTCCTTGTAGTTAGTGAATTCTGATGTGAGGATATACACTGAGTATACAAAACATTAAGAACACATGCTCTTTCCATGACAGACTGACCAGGTAAATCCAGGTCAAAGCTATGATCCCTTGTTTGTTAGATCCACTTCAATCATTGTAGTTGAAGGAGAGGAGACATGTTAAGGAAGGATTGTTCAGCCTTGAGACAGTTTAGACATGGATTACGTATGTGTGCCATTCAGAGAGTGAATGGGAAAGACAAAATATTGAATGCCTTTGAACGGGGTATGGCAGCAGGTGCAAGGCACACTGGTTTGTGTCAAGAACTGCAACGCTGCTGGGTTTTTCACACTCAACAGTTTCCTGTGCGTATCAGGAATGGTCCACCACCCTAAGGACTCCTGTTTTGATTAGTTCTATGTAATGTGTTTGCTGTGTTCTGAACCAAATCAGCATTCCCCCTGAATCGCTCCCCTGGGTAACTCCTCTCAATTTGGTGGATGGGACCACCATCTCCCTGTACCCTAGTGGACAGACAGTAAACCTATCTCTCTCTCTCTCTTTCTCTTTCTCTCTCCCTGTCTTTCTCTCATCTTGAAGCATGCAATTTGTTACTTATACCCTGTCATCACATCCTAGCCTACCAGTGTTTCAATCTCCGCACTGCTGGCCCCACCTCCTCTCTCTCTCTGTTTAACCATTGCTCTCTGTAGGACCATGAATTATCCCACAATCTCATAATTACATGCTTATGGAAGCACTTTTCAGGCTCAGCCTTGTAATCTTGTAATAGTTGACTTGGACAGAATTCCACATCCTGTCGTAGCCTGATGTCTCACACTGAACTGCATTAAATGCTTTCCCAGGAAATGTGACTCACCTTTCTACAGTCCACCTGCAGAACCTATACCTGACGAACCAGGGTCATTTTCATTAGGTACCGGAAATAACAGGGACTAAATCAGGGAGGGAATACTTGGACTTTTTCCATTTCAAAAGATTTCAAAACATATATATTATTTTTCTACGGTGTGCTCTACTGAACTCAACCAGGGAGTTGATATGATGTGAGGGGGTAGGTGGTGACCTTCTCACCCCAGCCGGGGTGCTGGGCAGGTGGGCGTCGGAACTGAACTGAGCTAGGTCCATCTTGGTCCATCTGGTAACGATCCAATATAATAAGGCCAAATTCTTCATGAGAAAATGTTCTGCTATTACCAGGCTTGCTGCCAAACCAGAGTCTCTCAGAGCCAGTGCAACTACAGGGCTATTCCTCCCCATTACCAATAGAACACATGGGAATACATGGCCTAGCAGCACTCATGATCTGACACGGATCTGACACTGATTTGACACCGATGGGGAAAATGATCAGCCACAGCAAGCAGCCACACTCCATCGATCCATCTCATCACCATCGATCCATCTCATCTCCATCGATTCATCTCATCACCATCAATCCATCTCATCTCCATCGATCCATCTCATCTCCATCGATCCATCTCATCACCATCGATCCATCTCATCACCATCGATCCATCTCATCTCCATCGATCCATCTCATCTCCATCGATCCATCTAATCACCATCGATTCACCTCATCACAACCAAACATTCCATCCCTTTTGCACAGCATAGCACATATTGGCCATAGTTTAAATAGAATGACAATGTCTGCTCTTGAAATGCCAGCCTATTCCCAGTATACAACAGTTGAAGTCGGAAGTTTACATACACCTTAGCCAAATATATTTAAACTCAGTTTTCAAAATTCCTGACATTCAATACGAGGAAAAATTCCCTGTCTTAGGTCAGTTAGGATCACCACTTTATTTTAAGAATGTTAAAACGTCAGAATAATAGTAGAGATAATTTTTTATTTCAGCTTTAATTTCTTTCATCACATTCCCAGTGGGTCAGAAGTTTACATACACTCAATTAGTATTTGGTAGCATTGCCTTTAAATTGTTTACCTTGGATCAAACGTTTTGGGTAGCTTCCCACAATAAGTTGGGTGAATTTTGGCCCATTCCTCCTGACGGAGCTGGTGTAACCTAGTCAGGTTTGTAGGCCTCCTTGCTCACACACGCTTTTTCAGTTCTGCCCACACATTTTCTATAGGATTGAGGTCAGGGCTTTGTGATGGCCACTCCAATACTATGACTTTGTTGTCCTTAAGCCATAACTTTGGAAGTATGCTTGGGGTCATTGTTCATTTGGAAGACCCATTTGCGACCAAGCTTTAACTTTCTGACTGATGTCTTGAGATGTTGCTTTAATATATACACATAATTTCCCTACCTCATGATGCCATCTATTTTGTGAAGTGCACCAGTCCCTCCTGCAGCAAAGCAGCCCCACAACACCCCCGTGATTCATGGTTGGGATGGTGTTCTTCGGCTTGCAAGCCTCCCCCTTTTTCCTCCAAACATAACGATGGTCATTATGGCCAAACAGATTTATTTTTGTTTCATCAGACCAGAGGACATTTCTCCAAATCAGTACAATCTTTGTCCCCATGTGCAGTTGCAAACCGTAGTCTGGCTTTTTAATGGAGGTTTTGGAGCAGTGGCTTCTTCCTTGCTGAGCGGCCTTTCAGATTATGTCGATATAGGACTCGTTTTCCTGTGGATATAGATACTTTTGTACCTGTGTCCTCCAGCATCTTCACACGGTCCTATGCTGTTGTTCTGGGATTGATTTGCACTTTTCGCACCAAAGTGCTTTCATCTCTAGGAGACAGAACGCGTCTTCTTCCTGAGCGGTATGACGGCTGTGTTTGTACAGATGAACGTGGTACCTTCAGGCGTTTGGAAATTGCTCCCAAGGATTAACCAGACTTGTGGAGGTCTACAATGAGGTCCTGGCTGATTTATTTTGATTTTCCCATCATGTCAAGCAAAGAAGTACTGAATTTGAAGGTAGGCCTTGAAATACATCCACAGGTACACATCCAATTGACTCAAATGATGTCAATTAGCCAATCAGAAGCTTCTAAAGCCACGACATCATTTTCTGGAATGTTCCATGCTGTTTTTTGGCACAGTCAACTTAGTGTATGTAAACTTCTGACCCACTGGAATTGTGATACAGTTAATTATAAGTGAAATAATCTGTCTGTAAACAATTGTTGGAAAAATGACTTGTGTCATGCACAAAGTAGATGTCCTAACTGACTTGCCAAAACTATAGTTTGTTAACAAGACATTTGTGGAGTGGTTGAAAATAAAGTTTTAATGACTCCAACCTAAGTGTATGTAAACTTCCAACTTCAACTTTATGTCTGCTTCCAGAATAGCACCCCTGTTTATAGTGGCTAGTGTGTAACATTTGGCCAGAGCCTTGTAGATGGACGGCGAGCCGGGCGGTCTCCGTGTGTGTTCTGATTCTGAACCAATAACCAGGGTGTCAGGAGACGGCTGCCTAATTCTCAGAGAGAACACACACACACACACACACACACACACACACACACACACACACACACACACACACACACACACACACACACACACACACACACACACACACACACACACACACACACACACACACACACACACACACACACACACACACACACACACACACACACACACCTGGTTCTCATTCCTGCAGGATGTTACATCCAGACCTTACAGAATTTGTCAAGCAAGACAAAGACAGTCTGTGCTTGGTAGACTACGACAGGCCCAGTGGAGGTCCCAGGATTTCTGTTTCTAATTGATTAAATTATACATTTGTTTCTGCTGGAGAGGACATTGGTGGAATATACAGTGGCAGTTGAGCTCATATGTAAATTGAGGATCAAAGCCAGTGTCCATATCGACTTGAAGCCAGAGCTTAGAAGTGCAAATGCTGCTTTTATTAATTTGATTCTATGTTTTACATTATATAAAACGTAACATTAACTTTCATTGCTATGTGGACGATACACAGCTGTACATTTCAATGAAACATGGTGAAGCCCCAAAATTGCCCTCCCTGGAAGCCTGTGTTTCAGACATAAGGAAGTGGATTGCGGCAAATGTTTTACTTTTAAACCCGGACAAAACAGAGATGCTAGTTCTAGGTCCCAAGAAACAAAGCGATCTTCTGTAGGATCTGACAATTAATCTTGATGGTTATGCAGTCGTCTCAAATAAAACTGTGGACCTCGGCGTTACTCTGGACCCTGATCTCTCTTTTGACGAACATATCAAGACTATTTCATGGACAACTTTTTTCCATCTACGTAACATTGCAAAAATCACTTCTGTCCCAAAATTATGCGGAAAGGTTAATCCAGGCTTTTGTCAATTCTAGATTAGACTACTGTAATGCTCTACTTTCCGGATACCTGGATAAAGCACGAAATAAACTTCAGTTAGCGCTAAACACAGCTGCTAGAATCTTGACTAGAACCAAAAAATGTGATCAGTATTGTTCCAAGGCTAGCCTCTCTACACTGGCTTCCTGTTAAGGCTGGGGCTGATTTTTGGTTTGCTCCTACCTATCCCCCACGATTTGGTCCTGCCGTTCATACCTACACGTACGCTACGGTCACAAGACGCAGGCGTCATTACTGTCCCTTGAATTTCTAAGCAAACATCTGAAGGCAGGGCTTTCTCCTATAGAGCACCATTTTTATGGAATGGTCTGCCTATCCATATGAGAGACGCAGGCTCGGTCTCAACCTTTAAGTCATTATTGAAGACTCATCTCGTCAGTAGGTCCTATGATTGAGTGTAGTCTGACCCAGGGGTGTGAAGGTGAACGGAAAGACACTGGAGCGACTAACTGCCCTTGCTTTCTCTGCCTGGCCGGTTCCCCTCTCTCTACTGGGATTCTCTGCTTCTAACCCTATTACGCGGGCTGAGTCACTGGCGTACTGGTGCTCTTCCATGCTGTCCCTAGGAGGGGTGCGCCACTTGAGATCACTGACGATCTTTTGTCTGTGTTGGGAGATCCATGTGGGCTATACTCAGCCTTGTCTCAGGGTAGTAAGTTGGTGGTTTGAAGATATCCCTCTAGTGGTGTGAGGGCTGTGCTTTGGCAAAGTGGGTGGGGTTATATCCTGCCTGTTTGGCCCTGTCCGGGGGTATCGTCGGACGGGACCACAGTGTCTCTCGACCCCTCCTGTCTCAGCCTCCAGTATTTATGCTGCAGTAGTTTATGTGTCGGGGGGCTAGGGTCAGTCTGTTATATCTGGAGTATTTCTCCTGTCTTATCCGGTGTCCTGTGTGAATTCAAGTATGCTCCCTCTAATTCTCTCTCTCTCCCCCTCGCTCCCCTCGTGGAGGACCTGAGCCCTAGGACCATGCCTCAGGACTACCTGGCCTGATGACTCCTTGTTGTCCCCAGTCCACGTGGTTGTGCTGCTGCTCCAGTTTCAACTGTTCTGCCTGTGGCTATGGAACCCTGACCTGTTCTCTGGACGTGCTACCTTGTCCCGGACCGACTCTCTCTCTACCGCAGCTGCTGTCTCTAACTCTGAATGTTCGGCTATGAAAAGCCAACTGACATTTACTCCTGAGGCGCTGACCTGTTGCACCTTCTACAACCACTGTGATTATTATTATTTGACCCTGCTGGTCATCTATGAACATTTGAACATTTTGGCCATGTCCTGTTATATTCTCCATCCGGCACAGCCAGAAGAGGACTGACCACCCCTCAGAGCCTGGTTCCTATATAGGTTTCTTCCTAGGTTTCTTCCTAGGTTCCTGCCTTTCTTGGGAGTTTTTCCTAGCCACCATGCTTCTACATCTGCATTGCTTGCTGTTTGGGGTTTTAGACTGAGTTTCTGTATAGCACTTTGTGACATTGGCTGATGTAAAAAGGGCTTTATAAATACATTTGATTGATTGACTGATACGTGGTTTATCCATGCTCTGATATCTGGTTTTATCCCATGCTCTCCACTTCCATACCTCCCCCCTCTCTTTCTCCTCTTCTCCCTCTATCTCTCAGGTTTCATATGGATTATGAAAGACATCTTTTCTCTCAGCTGTCTTTCATTATTGCCTTTGGCCTGATCACATGGACAACTTATACAATGTAACCCTTTGAGCATCTGAGTTTAAGTCCAACCCCTAACACTGGGATTATCCAAAGTACACCGGAACAGATATTTCATCAAGTGACATCTCACTCTATAATCAATGCTAATCAATGGTCAGTACATAACACATTTGAATATCTCAGGAAAAAAGATAACTCTGCAGCCTCCATTGCTACACACACATTAGAATACAAAAACAATGTCATGGTAAACTCAAATATAACATCACAACTCACCCAGAGAAACATTTACATTCATCCACAAATAAATCCCCAATCAATACTTTAAATTGCCTGAACAGCACCAGAACATCAAGATTAAATGTATTTAGAATTTTGTTCTAGCAATACGGTGCAATAAAACTGAAAGCAGATTTACCTAGCTCGGTGGAGACCCTAGAAACCTCAAGAGTTAATCAATCCTGTGAACGGGGTTAGAAAACTCAGCTGTCTAAACTTCAACAGCAAAGTTAGATAAGACAGAATTTTCATGAAGTAGGGCCTTGCAAAACTCTGAGTAATGTAGAGATCTACGGGTCTTTAGCGAAGTCCCGCCAACATTTTGATACAGGATACAGTGATGAGTATCTAAACTGTCACCAGTAACAAAACAAAGGGCATTATGGTAGATGGCATCCAAAGGTTTAAGGGTAGTTGCAGCTGCACTTTGATGAATAACATCAACATAATCAAGAAAAGATAAAAAGACTGAATAATCTGCTTCCTACTGCTTAGAGAAAGGCACAATCTGTTTCTGTGGAAAAAGCCAACTTTAAATCTTATCTTCTTAACCAGCTCATCTATGTTTTTTAAATGTCAATTCCTTATAAATCCAAATGCCTAAGTATTTACATGCGTGAACATGTAGTTTATCTGAAACATTCTTCAGAGAGTTTAAAAACAACGTATATTTTGTTTTGCCCATATTAAGCACAAGTTTTAAATCAGCAAGGGATTCCTGCATAGCTATAAAATCTAACTATAGTTTTGACACAGACAGATCAACAGTCAGGGCAATAGCATACATAATATTATCATCTGCATATAGATGAAGTTGACTATTTTCTACAGATTGACCAATGGTGTTTACATAAAGAGTGAAAAGAACAGGTCCCAATATCGACCCCTGTGGTACACCTCTGTGGCCTGATTTCACAATCGCCTGATTTCTGTCTCTAAAAGAATCATGAAACCAAGAACAGGTGTCGGAGCTCAGGCCTATAGAGGACAACTAATTAAAATTAATAGTATGAACAACAGTATCAAAAGCTTTTGACAGGTCCACAAACAAAGCACATTTCATTTTAGTGTCTAAAGCATTGACAAGATCAACTGAAGTGGTTACTGTAAAATAGCTATGCCCCAGCCTAAACCCTGATTGATTTACAATCAAAATACATTTTTCAGATGAAAAAGAACAATGTGGTACATTTACCAAGGCTTTGAAAATCTTAGCTAGACAAGGAAGCCTTGAAATGGGACAATAATTATTAAGATCTCTACTATCCCCACTGTTATGGAGTGGCAGCACAAGACCTGAATTATTTCCATAGTTTTGGAATATTTCCTGATAATAATGTGAAATAAAAAGTGTGGGTTAATTGAGCCTATAATGATGGGCGCTGCACCCTTAAGCAGACCAGGATCCAATTGGTCGGCCCCTGTGGATTTCTAGCAAAGCATCCTGGACTTATTTTTCTATAAATAGCCTAAAAGAAAAGCTTTGACTATCGTTTCTCTGATCACTCAGCGAGTTTCCCATATCAGCATCCAGCTCAGTATCATTGTGAATAGACTTAGAAGTTATTTCAAAGAGATAGCCCGCTGAAATAAAGATGGTGATTAAATGCATCAATGATGGCATTTTTTCTGTAATGAGGCCAGTGTCTGAATTAATTTGTTGTGGTAGAGAGGAGGAAGTAGAACCCTTCAGGGATTTGACCATTTTCCAGAATTTAGAATTTAGCAGAACAGGCCATAGAGATAGATTGAGGACTCATCTATGTGTCTGTGCCATTATACTGTCTGCGACAGCCTCAATGGCCTCACTGCCCATGCTATCTCCATTTTAAAGTAGTATATTTTCTTCTTCATTGGCTGATTGCTCCCAACTCATAGGAATTCCCACCCAGTTGACTGGTTTAAAATGGCAGAAGCCCTCAATGCCGATGTCCATTCTAAAATAGGTTTTATCCATGATGAGTCCTCTATCTATATCTATCAAAACAGGCACAACTCCGACATAAAGAAGGTTGCCGAAATGCCATGTGTATCCACTTATATCAGTACATTCGTAACAAGCTAACCATTACGAAACTTTAATTTGATGAAATAACCCCCACGTGGAAAATTAGCAGTTAAATGTTTTGTTGACCAAATTCGACCCTCTCGTTGTTCTCCTTCTCCTTCTCCTTCTCACTTTGTGGGCTTATTTTCGTGGACTGATTTAGGGGGAGTAAAACCTCTCACGTCGCCTCTTTCTCACTGCTCAAAATCAGTCCACAAAGAATCTGTGGTATTTTTATTTAATTTAACTAGGCAAGTCAGTTAATTAAGAACAGTTTTATCAAAGACTCAATCATGGACACTTACTGACAATGGCTGCTTTGTGTGATGTATTGTTGTCTCTACCTTCTTGCCCTTATACTGTTGTCTGTGCCTAATAATGTTTGTACCATGTTTTGTTCTGCTACCATGTTGTGTTGCTACCATGCTGTGTTGTTGTCTTCGGTCTCTCTTTATGTAGTGTGTTGTCTCTCTTGTTGTGATGTGTGTTTTGTCCTATATATATTTTATTTTATTTTATTTATTTATTTAATCCCAGCTACCATCCCTACATGAGGCCTTTTGGTAGGCTGTTATTGTAAATAAGAATGTGTTCTTAACTGACTTGACTAGTTAAATAAAGGTTAAATTAAAAATGCAATAAATAAATAATAAAAATGTACAATGAACAATTAGCATAGGGCCTACAGGTCGACGATACAATGTAACCTGAAACTCCTCTACAATGTTAACATTTCTACTCGAGTGTGATATTTTGTATAACAACTGTATAACATGATTAGCAGTAGGAACGTACTTGAAAACGCTACTATGATAGCTAAACATTTAGCAAAGATTAGCAAACGGCGGTTGGCGCCAAATATGAGGAAAATGCAATTGAGTCAGATATCGGAGGTTGATTGATATAGGCCAACTTAAAATGAATTGATGTCCTCTATTTGTGGACTGGATTTAGGACCTGGCAGAGTTGGCCAGGGGATTTTCATAAATTCAATCCTCAACCCAAAATCTATACAATATTAAACAGTGTTCTCTTACAAAGAAGATTTTTCATCATTATCCTCACAGTCACTAGACAGATGTTCATTTCACACCTTTTTCCTTTTCTCCTCATTGGCACCTGTAGGATTTTCCCTCGTTAGTGAGAAGTGTTGGTTTTGTCACTTCATCTGAAGAGACAGCCATTTTAGTTTGGTAATCACATGGCACAGTAACTGGCAGCAATACTGAGAGAAATAAATGTCACAGGCAATGAATAGTTATTTTGGCTCGATTATAATTGTTGAATGAGAGTGAAAGTGTGTGTGTAGGTGTGTACAGCGGTGGACAAAGTACCCAATTGTCATACTTGCAAGGTTGGGGAGTAACGGATTACATGTCATCCGTTACATGTAAGGGATTATTTAAAATCAACTGTAACTGTAATCTGTTACATTACCAGCCCAAATAATGTAATCAGATTACAGATCATTTTGAAAAAAGAAGATGATTACTTCATGGATTACTTTTAAATTCTGAAAGGATGTTTGCACAAAATAATATTTGACACTTCTCTAGTTTCTCAATGACATTCAAATCAACATTGAAAAAAAGTGCAAATTTAAGTTTGTTCCACGTCTGACCACAAGTCAGAGACCACTATGATGACCACTATGATGACACACCAAATGTGTTTGATGGATGGCGGGAAAAGAGCAAGAATAGGTTTTTGTAGGCTACAGTCCAAGCTATGTCTTCCAATGGTGCGACTGCTGTCGGCATCCAAAAATGATCCAACTTGAATAAATTTCATTTTCTTGTTTATTTTAATGTACGAATAGCCAGCGGCATGCTCCAACACTCAGACATCATTTACAAACAAAGTCTGTGTTTAGTGAGTCATCAGATCAGAGGCAGTAGGGATTACCAAGGATGTTCTCTTGATAAGTGTGTGAATTTGATCATTTTTTCCTGCTAAACATTTAAAATGTAACGAGTACTTTTGGGTGTCAGGGAAAATGTATGGAGTAAAAAGTATATCATTTTCTTTCGGAATGTAATGAAGTAAAAGTAAAATACCCCAAAAAGTAAAGTAGTTTTACATATGTACTTTACACCACTGTGTGTGTGTGTGCCTGCGTGAGGGGGTACTTTCCACAGAGGCCCTTCATGGGTACTCATATCCATATCTTCAGCTTGTTCCTCTTTCCTGACAGAGAGAGTAAGATCTCTGCCCCTTGAGAGCATGGAGAGTGCTTCAGTGCGTCTACATAGACATATCAAAAGCGAGAGTGGGTCTGGGTAGTATGCTCTTAACACCCTGACAAGTCAGAGCTGACAGGATGAATAAAAGACACCTGATCGGGTCGCATGGCAGACTGATGTAAGGCTAAAGAGTACAGTAACATTCTCATGATCCCAGTGGATGGTTGATAGGTAACCATAGAAATAGGACGACTACTATAATGGACATTCCCAGTCAAGTCAACGTTCTGCCATATTTCTAGTTCAGTGATAGTTCAGCCCCTCACCATGACATAGACACCAGATGGGTAAATAAATAAAGTTCCTAAATGTGAACACAATATTCATAATGATTATTGTGGTGAAAATGCTGTTAAGAGATCCTGACAGTCAGACAGACAGACAGACAGACATGTTATGTGATATTGTTTCTCCTGCCATTCTGTAGTGTAGGTGTTGATTAATGTGAGTCAACAGTCCACTGTTAGACATCGCCACCTTGTTATATGAGGTAGGGTAGCTGTGCTGTGTACCCTGTCTTGGGTAGTATACATTTATGATGTTTAAATCCCACTTGGAGGAGCGATTCAGCATTTTACTCAGCCTGTGGTCCCATCTCTCTCCCTCTCTCTCTCTCTCTCTCTCTCTCTCTCTCTCTCTCTCTCTCTCTATCAATTTATTGGCATGGGAAACATATGTTTACATTGGGGGTGGCAGCGTAGCCTAGTGGTTAGAGCGTTGGACTAGTAACCGGAAGGTTGCGAGTTCAAACCCCCGAGCTGACAAGGTACAAATCTGTCGTTCTGCTCCTGAACAGGCAGTTAACCCACTGTTCCCAGGCCGTCATTGAAAATAAGAATGTGTTCTTAACTGACTTGCCTAGTTAAATAAAGGTTAAATAAAAAAAATAAAAAAATAATTGCCAAGGCTTGTGAAAAAAAGTGAAATAAACAAAAAGTGAGCAGTAAATATTACATTCACACAGGTTCCAAAAGAATAAAGACATTTCAAATGGCATATATACAGTGTTGTAACGATGTGCAAATAGTTAAAGTACAAAAGGGAAAATAAATAAATATGGGTTGTATTTACAGTGGTGTTTGTTCTTCACTGGTTGCCCTTTTCTTGTGGCAACAGGTCACACATCTTGCTGCTGTGATGGCACACTGTGGTATTTCACCCTGTAGATATGGGATATGGGCTTGTTTTCTAATTCTTTGTGGGTCTCTGTAATCTGAGGGAAATGTGTGCCTAAATGGCCATACATTTGGCAGAAGGTTAGGAAGTGGGTGCTCAGTTTCCACCTCATTTTGCGGGCAGTGTGTACATAGCCTGTCTTCTCTTGAGAGCCCCATGACCAGCTTGCTTAGGGGGCTCTTCTCCAGGTTAATTTCTCTGTAGGTAATAGATTTGTTATGGAAGGTTTGTAAATTGCTTACATTAAGTGGTTGTAGAATGCAATGGCTCTTTTCTGGATTTTGAAAATTAGCGAGTATAGGCCTAATTCTGCTCTGCATGCATTATTTGGTGTTTTACATTGTACACAGAGGATAGTTTTGCAGAATTCTGCATGCAGAGTCTCAATTTGGTGTTTGTTCCATTTTGTGAATTCTTGGTTAGTGAGCGGCCCCAGACCTCACAGCCATAAAGGACAATCGGTTCTAGAACTGATTCAAATATTTTTAGCTAAATCCTAATTGGTATGTCAAATGTTATATTCCTTTGAAGGCCCTTCTTGGCTTGTCTCTTAGATCGTTCACAACTTTGTGGAAGTTACCTGTGGTGTTGATGTTTAGGCTGAGGTATATATATATATATATTTTGTGCTCTAGGGTGTCTAGATGGAATTTGTATTTGTGATCCTGGCAACTGGACCTTGGACCTTTGGAACACCGTTATTTTTGTTTTCTCTCTCTCTCTCTCTCTCTCTCTCTCTCTCTCTCTCTCTCTCTCTCTCTCTCTCTCGGTCTTCCCAGGTGAGCTAGTCTGTGTTGTCCTAGGTGTGCCATGAAAATTAAGCCTGTCATGTCATCAACTGCAGAAGGCAAAGAGTTTGTCTGTGTCACCAAGCTTTGTTGCCAGGATGATGACGATGATAAGCATTTCTTCCTCCTGGTGAGTGCTCATCAGTCATCGCCAGGGGAGATCACTGGGTTCTACTTGGGTGGGCCGGCTGGGGAGTATACTCCGGACATCTGCAGTCACATAACTGAGAATGAGCTAGTCCAGGAGGACATATGCAGTCACATAACTGAGAATGAGCTAGTCCAGGAGGACATATGCAGTCACATAACTGAGAATGAGCTTGTCCAGGAGGACATCTGCAGACATATAACTGAGACTGACCCGAACCAGGAGGACATCTGCAGACATATAACTGAGACTGACCCAAACCAGGAGGATATCTGCAGACATATAACTGAGACTGACCCAAACAAGGAGGACATCTGCAGACATATAACTGAGACTGACCCGAACCAGGAGGACATCTGCAGACATATGACCAATGCTATTGATGTGGACAGACACTAAAATAGTTTAGTGGGGAGTGTGAATGGTTTAGTGGAGGGTAATGGAAAAGGGAACATGTTGTAATGGTGAATAATAGTTATATTCTGGGAAAAGAACACTTCTCTATGACAAATTAGAAGTGCAGCTTTCGAATCCTAAAAATCTGTTTGGAGTTACAGAGGAAGTGCTACTACTTTGCCGAATAGCGTTGTGAGCACCACTGACGGAGTTGGCCTCTTATAGTGAGCATCAGATCCCAATCAGGACCATGCAGAAGACATACCTGGCGAATAGCGTTGTGAGCCCCACTGACGGAGTTGGCCTCTTATAGTGAGCATCAGATCCCAATCAGGACCATGCAGAAGACATACCTGGGTTCAAATAGTATGTCTTTCTTTCAAATATTTTGAGCCTGCCTTGGAGTGCCATATGTGCAGGGGTTTGCACGTTGGGACTATTCCATTGGTTCCATTGTACCAGGCAAGCTTAAGCACGGCCGAAGCATTCAAAGTAAAACAAGAAGTATTTGAACCCAGGTCTGTGCAAAATACAGACATAGTGGATTACTTTCTAAAGGCGAGTCCTTTGTCAGATTTTTGGATGTAAGATTCTGCTGAAGACTAATGTGTTATAAGGTTGTCTGATGTCTGTTTTAAGTGGATACACCAGAGTAGATGTGTTACTGGAGCTAAAAGGCCTTCTAGACTAGAGAGGACCTACAGCAGTGAAAAATCACACGCTTTGGATCATTTGTCAAGGATTTGTCCATTTATAGACTCAATGTGTGGTTCTGATGTTCTGCCCCCGTATGCTTTCCCCACCCAAACGCCAAAGGATTTACATGCAACTCAATATTAGAAAGGTGTTTCTCATGTTTGGTATAATCAGTGTATCTTGAGATACTGTACACGATTAAGAGATTGTGTTATGACGGTCTAGGTGTTCTCATGGTCTGCTGACTGGTGTTCCTGTCCCATGGGGATGTGTTCTGTTCAGTTGCCAAGCTCCATAACTATGAGACGCTTCCAGCAGGAGGACCACCACTTCACATCTTACTGGCGCTATTGACAAATTGGACACATTTATATTGAAGACTATGAGAGAGAATTACTATGATCACCATTTTACTTGACTCAAGTTCATTCAGCCATAGCGACATTAGACAGTATCAAAGGGAGCTGTTGACATACAGTGGGTTGCTATGTAATTCATAGTGTCTCTTAGCAACTTAACATTTGTTTCAGCTTCATTGCATGAGGTGTCCTAAGGGTTTGTTTCAGCTTCATTGCATGTGGTGTCCTAAGGGTTTGTATTGTCTTACTGTAGGGTACGCTACTGTGTAGTAGGCCTAGTGAAGCAGCACTAAGGGTTTGTATTGTCTTACTGTAGGGTACGCTACTGTGTAGTAGGCCTAGTGAAGCAGCACTAAGGGTTTGTATTGTCTTACTGTAGGGTACGCTACTGTGTAGTAGGCCTAGTGAAGCAGCACTAAGGGTTTGTATTGTCTTACTGTAGGGTACGCTACTGTGTAGTAGGCCTAGTGAAGCAGCACTAAGGGTTTGTATTGTCTTACTGTAGGGTACGCTACTGTGTAGTAGGCCTAGTGAAGCAGCACTAAGGGTTTGTATTGTCTTACTGTAGGGTACGCTACTGTGTAGTAGGCCTAGAGAAGCAGCACTAAGGGTTTGTATTGTCTTACTGTAGGGTACGCTACTGTGTAGTAGGCCTAGCGAAGCAGCACTAAGGGTTTGTATTGTCTTACTGTAGGGTACGCTACTGTGTAGTAGGCCTAGCGAAGCAGCACTAAGGGTTTGTATTGTCTTACTGTAGGGTACGCTACTGTGTAGTAGGCCTAGCGAAGCAGCACTAAGGGTTTGTATTGTCTTACTGTAGGGTACGCTACTGTGTAGTAGGCCTAGCGAAGCAGCACTAAGGGTTTGTATTGTCTTACTGTAGGGTACGCTACTGTGTAGTAGGCCTAGCGAAGCAGCACTAAGGGTTTGTATTGTCTTACTGTAGGGTACGCTACTGTGTAGTAGGCCTAGCGAAGCAGCACTAAGGGTTTGTATTGTCTTACTGTAGGGTACGCTACTGTGTAGTAGGCCTAGCGAAGCAGCACTAAGGGTTTGTATTGTCTTACTGTAGGGTACGCTACTGTGTAGTAGGCCTAGCGAAGCAGCACTAAGGGTTTGTATTGTCTTACTGTAGGGTACGCTACTGTGTAGTAGGCCTAGCGAAGCAGCACTAAGGGTTTGTATTGTCTTACTGTAGGGTACGCTACTGTGTAGTAGGCCTAGCGAAGCAGCACTAAGGGTTTGTATTGTCTTACTGTAGGGTACGCTACTGTGTAGTAGGCCTAGCGAAGCAGCACTAAGGGTTTGTATTGTCTTACTGTAGGGTACGCTACTGTGTAGTAGGCCTAGCGAAGCAGCACTAAGGGTTTGTATTGTCTTACTGTAGGGTACGCTACTGTGTAGTAGGCCTAGCGAAGCAGCACTAAGGGTTTGTATTGTCTTACTGTAGGGTACGCTACTGTGTAGTAGGCCTAGCGAAGCAGCACTAAGGGTTTGTATTGTCTTACTGTAGGGTACGCTACTGTGTAGTAGGCCTAGTGAAGCAGCACTAAGGGTTTGTATTGTCTTACTGTAGGGTACGCTACTGTGTAGTAGGCCTAGCGAAGCAGCACTAAGGGTTTGTATTGTCTTACTCTAGGGTATGCTACTGTGTAATAGGCCTAGTGAAGCAGCACTAAGGGTTTGTATTGTCTTACTGTAGGGTACGCTACTGTGTAGTAGGCCTAGTGAAGCAGCACTAAGGGTTTGTATTGTCTTACTGTAGGGTACTCTACTGTGTAGTAGGCCTAGTGAAGCAGCACTAAGGGTTTGTATTGTCTTACTGTAGGGTACGCTACTGTGTAGTAGGCCTAGTGAAGCAGCACTAAGGGTTTGTATTGTCTTACTGTAGGGTACTCTACTGTGTAGTAGGCCTAGTGAAGCAGCACTAAGGGTTTTGCTGTGAGAGGTATGAAATGCATCAGGAATGGACTAAGACTGGTTACAAATCGTTTCACCAGCTTTTGGGAATTTTTGGAAAATGTTTGAAACGCACTCATTATATTTGACTGCTTCTGTCAGGCTCATGAAAACCGACATTTTACTCATGAGAACCTTGTTTGATTTTACTTTCACAACGTCTAGTCTAAAGGAGGCCGTTCGCTGTAACGATGACCTGACAGACTGTGTTTTATGTTCTGTTTTTATTGGACAGATGTCTCTTTTCTCAGATCGCTTCACCATAATGAGAAGGCTGTCCGTGTACACAGAGGACTACTATCGACAACATGCGTATGAATCTCTCCTGGCTCAGACTAGAGGAGAGATTGACTGCATCACTACTGGTCTTCGTGAGAGGTGTTGACATGTTAAAAGTACTGAGTTGTCTGTTCAATCAGCTTACACACAGCTCAGACACTCATACATACCCTACAAGACATGCCACCAGAGGTCTCTTCACAGCCCCCAGGTCCAGAACAAAGGTGAGGAAAGTCACAGTACTATATAAAGCCATGACTACATGGAACTCTCTTAGTACCTCAGGTAACTCAAACAAGCAGTAAAATCGGATTTATTAAACACCTCACGGCACAATGATGACTGTGAAGAGACACAAGCACACGCACACACACACACACACACACACACATTATTCTTAGTATTGTCATGTAGTACTGTAATATTGTACTGTAATAATGGAGCAATGTAAATTTGTATAATGCACAATGTTGGATGTAATGTTGTATCTATGTTTGGACCCCAGGAGAAGTAGATACTGCCTTGGCAACAGCTAATGGGGAGCCTTATACCGTTTTTGACAATTGCTTCCACATGATTTCTGAAACTATGGCTCCCTTTTCTCTAGACTCTACACACAAAACCCCAAAACACACACACACACACACAACATGCAAAATGTCACACATCTCTTGCAAAACCAAACACTTCATTCAAAACTATTTGAACTCTTCTCAAAATGGTGTTTTTGGGTCAAAACATACATACAAACCATAAAATGATTAGCTCTTATATACGCCAACTCCACACGGATGTGACAAATGTAAAACACTACAATCTTGTGTCTTTTGCATGTTCATCATAGCACTCACACGTACATGTTCGTCATAGCACTCACACGTGCATGTTCATCATAGCACTCACACGTACATGTTCGTCATAGCACTCACACGTACATGTTCGTCATAGCACTCACACATACATGTTCGTCATAGCACTCACACGTACATGTTTATCATAGCACTCACACGTACATGTTCGTCATAGCACTCACACGTACATGTTCGTCATAGCACTCACACGTACATGTTTATCATAGTACTCACACGTTCATGTTTGTGCACAAATATATACAGTATGTCTGCATATTCAGTACATATTTACACTATAAACAGAAATGCAAGGGAGAAATAAAATATTTTCTTTCTCAAAACATTGTATTTTCATCCAGATTTCGGGATGAACATCAACAGACAAAATAAATAGGCTTGTTACTATAAAGAAAAAAACTTTTAGGGTGCATCCTGTCTCCTATTTGGGTCTGGCCACAGCTCCTCATCGACATCACAAGCAATGTTCTCTCTGGCTAAACAGCTGGGGTGGTAGCGTCTGGAGTGGAGTATCCAGCTCTGGCATGCCCCCTCGTCTGTCACCACAGAACTCCTTGTCCACGTCCTCGTCCCCCTCTTTCTCTCCTCTTCCTCTAACTCGCTCTCCAAAATTGTCCTCCATTGTTGTCCAAACAAAGAAAGCAAACCTGAATCCTATTTATCGTGCCCAACCTCTGATTTCTAAGTTAAGAAATGAGCTATAAGTGTTTTCACACGTGAGCACTGGCTGTAGGTAATCGGTAAATGAGTGTGGCATTTTGAATGGCAGTGTTTTCCAAACACAAAACCTGTTCATTTTGAATGATGTGTCTAATGTAGAGAATTGTGTTTAGTGTTCTGCAAAAAGTGTGTTTTTACAATTGCAAACTGAGTGTAAAGCAGATAACGTGCTTGCAGTTTCGCAGACTTGGTCTGAAGATTAGGGACATGAGTTAATGGTTTCACTGAGTGTGCCTCAAGTACCACTTTTGGTGTGAGAGCGATTGTAAAAAAAAAAGTAAAGTAAAATTTAAATACGGAATCTGAATTATGAGAGGACAGTGCCACCTGGTGGTGTGAGGCAGTAATTCTAACCGTATGGAAACTGCTTGAGATACTTTTCTCTTGAGATGACGAGGGCAGAGAGGAGGGCTTTAACTAAGTGGGGAGTCACATGGGTGGTGTTCATTGGGCATTAAGGTTATACCTGAACTTGTCCAAGAAGAAAGGCTTGTTTTTTTGATTGAACAAGAGCCTAGTTTGTGGTTAGGGGTGAGAGATCAGGAAAGGGTCTCACACATCTCAGGGCTGGGTGTCTACAGTAGACCACAGAGCTGTGGACAGACATAGTCTAAGACAGAATAAACATCAAACTTGCCCTTCCACACCACAACACTCTGGTGGTTTTGGTCTTTCTGGTTAGAAAAGAAACACACGTAGGCCTTTAGCCACAAGGGAGAAGGGAACCGACTGACTGTTGAAGGAAATATTATGCCAGTGCCAGTTCTGTTATTTGCTTTCTGAAAATATACAAACCCAAGAAAAATAAAGTGAAATGGACCAAGAAATCACTCATTACCACGGCAATTTCCCCTCTATACCGCACTCCTGGCAGCCAATGGAAATGCAGCGTGTTCACTCTCTGTATTGTTAGTTATTGATGTGAACTGATATTTAGAGTGGGAATGAAGGGGTGAATGTTTCTGGAGGAGAATATTGATGGCCTCTTTCATAACTCTATGCTGCATCATTTGGCTTGTTGTACATTCGCTTTGCTGTCCTTTCCTTCATCTCAAAGGAGAATGACCTTGTTTTCCTCAATGTACTGCTCTACACACCTCAGCAGATTATCATCACCCATTATACCTAACTAAAGCCATGGCAATATAAGTATTTTTCAGGGAGCATGAAAAAACCCACATCAGATTTGCAGACATTTCCACTTCCAGCAGGTACAGGTTGTTTGAGGTATATAATTGAGACAACCCAGGATGGAAACCTCCAATGAGGTGACAAGTTTAGGTTACCACACTGTGAGATGGGTCCTTGGCTGGCCAGAGAAACTATATTGGCAGCCAGGCATAGATATATAATACTAGAGTGGCAGATGTCATAAACCTACACAGCTCTAGAATGTATTATAATAATGTTTCTATGCTGACAGTTCACAAGAGAGCAGAAAATACACTGAGCGATCCATGTGGTGATTCTGTTGCAGCCTTTGTCAACACAAACACAAGTGGAAAAAAATAGGGATAAAATGTTTCCTAATTTCCTTGCTATCCGAGACAAAAATAGTTTTCTTTGAGATGGAAAACATAGTGCCAGAGACTCATCGTCAAAACCCTGTCAGCACGATATCTGTGAAATGGATTTGCAGTGTGTACATCTGGCTGTAACTATACTGTAGCAAAGCGTTGTGCTGAATGACCTACACTCTCTAGTCATCAGACATGGAGTATCCCAAGGTTTGAAATACCATGTACAGCTGTAGGATCTTGCACGTTAACTTTCCAGTGTATTTGAGGTTTAGAACGGCTTCTGAAGTTTGTAAATTCGACTTTGACATTTCAAACTAGATTTTCCCTGTATCAATGTATCAACCCCAACAAAAATGTGTACCAATTAAAATCCACATAATAATTCACATTTCCTGTAGCAAACTGGCTCAAGTTTAGATCCTACATCTGTAGGCCTATGTCTTAAATCCACATACTCCTATATGACTTCCCCCACAGACCATAGGACCATAAACAGATCAACACAGAGAGAAGAGTAGAGTGCAAGGTGTAGAGCAGCTTACTCCCCATGGTTATAGACTAAACTGTGAATCATATCCCCTCATACCTCTCATATATTTTATTACGTCTCTCTCTCTCTTTCTTTCTCTCCTTCTCTGGAGAAAGTACCCAATTGTCATACTTGAGTAAAAATATAGAAACCTATTTTTATAGAAAGTTACTCAAGTAAAAAGTGAAAGTCACCCAGTAAAATACTATTTGAGTAAAAGTCAATGTATTTAGTTCTAAATATGCTTAAGTACCAAAAGTAAAAGTCATTTCAAATTCCTTATATTAAGCAAAGTGGATGGCACCATATTTTTACTTTTTTTTAATGTACAGATAGCCAGGGGTACACTCCAACACTCAGACATCATTTACATTTGTGTTTAGTGAGTCTGCCAGATCAGAGGCAGTAGGGATGACCATGTGTGCTCTTGATAAGAGCGTGAATTGGACCATTTTCATGTGCTGCTAAGCACACAACATGTAACGAGGACTTTTGGGTGTCAGGGAAAATGTATGGAGTAAAAAGTACATTATTCTCTTTAGGAATGTAATGAAGTAAAAGTTGTCAAAAATATGAATAGTAAAGTACAGATACCACAAAAAAAGTACTTAAGTAGTACTTTTGAAGTATTTTTACTTGAGTACTTTACACCACTGCTCTTCCCCCTCCGCCCATACTTAGCATGCTCAGACGTTGCTGCCTCTCAGTTTGTGGTAAAATGGTGGTGGTGAGTCATGTTGGAGAAGCTCTTGTCTCATGTTGGTAGGCCCCTAGATGGAAGATGGAGGCACCATGCCCTTCCAGGGGCCTCTTTTCTTTCCTAAGATCTTTAATGAGAAAGTTTTGGGACTAACTCCACTCCACCAACTTCAAACCTCCTCTCCACCCTGCACCCTGAACTAGCCCCCCTTCTGTCCCTCTCCAGAATCCCACAGGAAATTACATCATCTTGGTGATTTAGATGGCATGCGGCTAGCATCATGTGGGGACTCTAGATTTACTGTGTGGCTCACGCAACCAGGAGTCTGCGATCAGCCCAGTTGGCCCGGCGGTACTGACATTCTGGGGCCCGGCCCAGACACATCAGCACTGGGTTGGGGTTGGGTTCCTGAACAGCCAATCTATGAGGTAGGAGACATGAGCCACCGTAGCGAATTGCAAACCTGTGTTAGCATTGGCTGTATTAGTGTGTGTCGTGCTGAGCTTGTTCCAGGTGATAATAGGCACATTGGTCAGTCAGTCGTCTGAGGCCCTGTGGATTACCAGTGGTGTGTGTGTGTGTGTGTGTGTGTGTATGCTCGCGTGACATCTTTAGGTCGGTCGTCCACAGGGCCTCATCTGGCTATAAATAACACCACTTTCTTGCTGGAGGAGAACTACCTGTGTACTGAACTTCCCACCCAGAGAGGGGGAGGAGCTGTGTCTTTCATCCTCCATGACACGTTAGTCTTGTCTTCAACTAGAGATGACATGTGGAGGATTCGGCCGTGGTCAACCTCTAGATCCATATGTCTTCAGCTTTCCTTAGGATCCTGATTATTATGATATTGTTTTACAATAGTGGTTCTTACAGTATAGCGCAATGTGAGTGAGAGAGAAAGACAGAAGGAAACAAAGAGAGAAAGAGAGACAGGCAGACAAGGCGAAGTGGGTTTCCGGTGTTTGGCCCTATACAGGCTGGATTGAGGGTTTGGACTGTGAGTAACAGCATTTTATATTTTACTTTCATATACTCTGTATATTCTTCTACTCTGCCTTATATGGAGTCCTGTACCAAGGTCAGAGACTATGGGGCAGGTGAAAGTCATGTTTCCTCTAATCCCACCCAGCAGACAGTTTTAAAATGAAAATACATTTAAAAAATGAAAGGTAAAAAGTATTGTGTTGTCCTCCAGACAGAACTGAGAGAACAGAGCCAGGCTCTGCACTCTGTCAGACTCCCACAAGTGGTGGTTTAAACACATCTGTTTATCACAGTGTTTATGACAGGCAGTGTGATCACAGAAACAGATTTACCAACTATTTACCCTTCACCATCACCATCATCACGATAAAGAGGATGATCTCCTCTTAAATCAAACTTTCAGATAAATACCCGTGTGTGTGTGTGTGTGTGTGTCCACGTCTGTATTACCTATGTACACAGAGGGAAGTAGAGAGAGTGTAGCTATCTAACATTGAAGGTTTTCCCTTAATTGGGCCTACAGTGTTTTGGATGAATCAGTTCTGTAAAGAGGTCAATCTGGCTCCATGTAAACATGGCTCAGCACTGCGACATGGCCCATTAGTTAAGAAAATGCTGCATTCTGGCCTTTTTGATTGTGGCTTTTAAGAGCTGTACGTGCTGTATTTACGACCACACCACAACGCGAACATGGCAGACATGATGCTGTGTGTGTACGCTCTCTCTCTGATCGGCGTTCTAGGGTCATTTTTTTGAAACAGTGCCCCTGATTAGAGAACAAATAGGACTCTCTCTCTCTGTGTGTGTGTGTGTGTGTGTGTGTGTGTGTGTGTGTGTGTGTGTGTGTGTGTGTGTGTGTGTGTGTGTGTGTGTGTGTGTGTGTGTGTGTGTGTGTGTGTGTGTGTGTGTGTGTGTGTGTGTGTGAACATGTGGGCTGGTGATTTACGGGCAGAATCAAACACTTAGCCTCAACTGGTGTCTTGTTTAAAACAGGCTGATTGAAAAACCTCATGTATAAACAAAAGGGATTCTAGGTTTTGTGTCCAATCTGTGAGAAAGCTCTGTGCTGGTTTTGGGGGTGAACCAAGCAATGCTTTTGTTCTTGACCAGCTGCGTCTCAGGATCCTGGGTAGGTGAATCAGCTGTGTTAGAGCAGGACTGGAGCAAAAGCCTGTATACCCAGTTGGCCCAGTTGGTCACCCCTGATTTAAGGAGCAGCCTATAGGACCTTGGATGGAGTTCAGAGGCAGACCTTATACTCTGATGTTACTGTACAGATATAGGTTCTTAATTTGAGACCGTTTGCTACAGCAGGAAAATGAAAGGAAATGTGGATTATAGTTCATGGACATTTTTGTAGGGGTTAATTGAATCAAGTCTGACATTTCAAAGTGGAAATGACCAGCTTCAGAAGCCTTTTTAAACCTCAAAAACATTACAAGTTTTACATTTCCTTCTTTGCAGGACAGTTCTCCTGGAACAGGGTGATCAAAATACGATCCTATACCTGTATTATCTGGACCTTAGTGTGTAGTATCACACCAGACCAGTAGAGGGCAGTGCGTTCATAAAGTAGCCGACTATGTTTATGTTTTATTTGTAAATTTTTTATATTTAACCTTTATTTAACTAGTCAAGTCAGTTTAGAACAAATTCTTATTTATAATGACGGCCTAACCCGGCCAAACCTGGACGATGCTGGGCCAATTGTGTGCCGCGCTACGGGACTCCCAATCACGGCCGGATGTGACACAGCCTGGATGATGCAAACCTCTGGCCATCAAATACACTTTAAGGATCAAATTGAATGTGACCCATTCAGTTCCTATGGGCATGACACCTCCGCTGTAGTAAATTGGGATAAAGTCTCAGAGTACATGGTCTGGTATGTTCTGTATAGGCATTGAATAGTCACCAGCCCCCATTGAACCACAGTTCATATATTGGAACATATTAATTATTGGACATGATCAGAAATGCAGGGAATGCGTGCAACACATTTAGGAGAAATACATTTGTTATATTCTGTGGCGGCAAGAAAACCGCTAGATGAATAAATCATGCATTTAAAAATCATTAGTCATACACTTAGATCTATGTGGGTAATACCAGTTGCTTAGTACAAAGCCATTTGCAGAATGAAATAGCAGTTAGGAAGTTGGCCAGAGAGCCTGAAGACCTTAAGAAGAGAAGTAGAGGAAACCATTCAACCATATGACATGTCAGCTTTAGAGGGAGGGGAGAGAACAAAAAGGAGTGAGGTAGGGAGGGAGGGAGGGAAGCAGAGAAAGAAGTGGGGAAGGAAGGAGAGGAGGGGGAAGGGAAGGAGAGATAGAGGGAAGGGGAAGGAGAGAGAGAGGGAGGGGGAAGGAGAGTGAGAGAGAGGGGGAGAGATCGAGAACGAGAATGAGAGAGGTAGTGAGGGAGGGAGAGAGAGAGGTGGGGGAGAGAAAGAGGGGGGAGAGAACGAGAGAGAGAGAGAGGGTTGGGGGAGAGAACGAGAATGAGAGAGGTAGGGAGGGAAGGAGAGAGAGAGGTGGGGGGAAGGAGAGGGAGGGGAGAGAGAGGAAGTGGAGAGAGAGAGAGAGGGGTAGGGAGGTAAAGGAGAGAGTTAGGGAGGGAAGGAGAGAGAGTGGGAGGGGATAGAGAGAGGGGGAGAGAATGAGAATTTGATAGGTAGGGAGGCGAGGCGAGGAAGGAGAGAGAGAGAGAGGGAGGGGGAGAGAACGAGAATGAGAGAAGCAGGGAGGGAAGTAGAGTGAGAGGGAGGGGAGAGAACAAGAATGAGAGAGGTGGGGGTTAGGAGAGTGAGAGGGAGGGGAGAGAGAGGGGGAGGGAGAGAGAGGAAGTGGAGTGAAAGGGAGAGAGAGAGAGATCGGGACTGAAGAAGAGAGAGAGAGGGAGAAAGAGAGACAGGGAGAGTCAGAAGCAGAGAGAAAGAGTGAGAAGTTGGAAAGACAGGAGGATTTACAATAATAGATCATACAAAAAAACAAAAAGACTAACTCATTTATCAATATGACTACTGACTGTCAGTGGATTTTGTGTTTGTTAGAAACCAACCAGTTTAAGAAGGTTTGACAGTGTGGCGTATACAACATGGAATACTTTATTCCTGATAGTGGTGAAGAGAGTTTGAGTCACAGACTTGAGTCAGATGGTCTCACATAGATACACACTCTGCACAGTGTCAAATATCTGCTGGATTCATACTGTATTACGGACTTGAACCAGATTGAGCATCTCTAGAGAGACCTGAAAATAGCTGTGTTGCGACGCTCCCAATCCAACCTGACAGAGCTAGAGAGGATCTGCAGAGAAGAATGGGAGAAGCTCCCCAAATACAGGTGTGCCAAGCTTGTAGCATCATACCGAAGAAGACTTGAGGCTGTAATCACTGCCAGAGGTGCTTCAACAAAGTACTGAGTAAAGGGTCTGAATACTTATGGAAATGTGATATTTCAGTTTTTTATTTGTTATAAATTTGCACACATTTCTAAACCTGTTTTTGCTTTGTAATTATGGGGTATTGTGTGTAGATTGACGAGGAAAAACAATTTAATAAATTTAAGAATAAGGCTGTAATGTAACAAAATGTGCAAAAAGTCAATGGGTCTGAATACTTTCCGAATGAACTGTAAATTATACTGTATGTTATATATTTTAAAATGTCTGAATTGCTTTTACATTTGTTGAAATAACATTATCCCTGTGTTATGATTCATTGAATATACCATGACAACTATGAAACATGACGTTGTTGTAGAAAGAGTCTGAAACGTCTTTACATGCTTTGAAATAGTTGTATCTCTATGAAACAGTAGCTGGCATCTACAGAAGAAAGATGCCACGGCTGTTGAGTCTATCTGATACAGTGGCTGACGGAGGGATTTACAGTTAGTCACACACACACACACACACACACACACACACACACACACACACACACACACACACACACACACACACACACACACACACACACACACACACACACACACACACAGACACACACACACACACACACATACACACACTCCTACTCCATTTCTGATATCACAAAGCAACAGAGTTAGTTTGTATTTCATTGAGGAAGGATCCAGGGAAACTCTCTTTGAGGCTCAACAATAAAAGCACCACAATAAAGCAACAGAACCAAAGTTAGGCTTCATTACTGTTCTTCCTTTGGAAAGTTGACGTTTTAAAACTCCTCAAATGAATATGTAGCCATTTAAAACTTCAGACTGCATTGAAGTTGAAGTTCAGAGAAATCCCAGTACAAAAGACAGAAACCTAACAGGCCGCAAGTAAACTGTATTTATTTATTTATTTAACCATTAGGCAAGACAGTTAAGAACAAATTCTGATTTACAGGAACTGCAGCCTATACGCATTATTGATGTTTATTTCAGTTTATTTTAAAATTAAACATTTTTAGACTAAAATCTGAAGATGATTCAACAAATTACAAGCACAATTCTGATCCATATGTATATTTGAATTGTAACTGTTACATCACAACAAACGAAGCTATTGCGGTTAGTGAGGGACTACTGTTTCTAATGCATCGTCTGCTAGCGGGATGTGAGCTCTGTAGGTATTGCACAGGCTATCCTTCTCACACTGTCAACCCAGACTGATTGACAAAGCCAGGTTGCAGGGGGAACCAACAGCAGCAGTTACATGTCTATCATATTCACTATAGAGGCTATATAAACACACACAGATACACACACCGCCTCAACCCCTCACACACACATTGACACACACCTGCCACGGCCCGCAGTGTGAAAAAAGTGAAAGGACTCACCTGTTGAAAATCCAACCGGGTGTTAGTTACGGAGGGTTAGGGGTCTCCTTTGTGGTGTGAGAGGGTCTGCAAAGGAGTTTCAGGCTGAGCTGGGGAGCAACATCTACCCCTGGGGGCACCTACCTCCATTCTACTGTACAGCCGGCCTCCATACCCCAGACCAAAACGAAACCATATAATCATACTGAACGAGGGCTTAAACCCACAAATCACTTTACACAGTTACTAATTGGCCTAATTTGTAAACACAGTGTTTTTCTACAGGACCCCTAGCTCCAGGACCCCTAGCTCCAGGACCCCTAGCTCCAAGACCCCTAGCTCCAGGACCCCTAGCTTCAGGACCCCTAGCTCCAGGACCCCTAGCTCCAGGACCCCTAGCTCCAGGACCCCTAGCTTCAGGACCCCTAGCTCCAGTACTCCAAGCTCCAGGACCCCTAGCTCCAGGACCCCTAGCTCCAGGACCCCTAGCTTCAGGACCCCTAGCTCCAGGACCCCTAGCTTCAGGACCCCTAGCTCTAGGACCCTAGCTCCAGGACCCCTAGCTCCAGGACCCCTAGCTCCAGGACCCCTAGCTCCAGGACCCCTAGCTCCAGGACCCCTAGCTCCAGTACTCCAAGCTCCAGGACCCCTAGCTCCAGGACCCCTAGCTCCAGGACCCCTAGCTTCAGGACCCCTAGCTCCAGGACCCCTAGCTTCAGGACCCCTAGCTCTAGGACCCTAGCTCCAGGACCCCTAGCTCCAGGACCCCTAGCTCCAGGACCCCTAGCTTCAGGACCCCTAGCTCCAGGACCCCTAGCTCCAGGACCCCTAGCTTCAGGACCCCTAGCTCCAGGACCCCTAGCTCCAGGACCCCTAGCTATATATATAGTAGCTATGACAAGACTTTGGTATCAAAGTCTCTTATTTCCATTTTAACATTTGATCTCCTTGTTCGTGATGTTTTCTTCACACATCTCCTCTGTTATATTCCCACTGCTACAAAACCACCACCTTGGGAATATATGGATATTTTCACTTGATACCAAAGGCATTTTTCCTTGTAAATGAAAAGCTGGTTAAAACAACAGCCAAATGAATCACTTTAACTAAACAATAACAGTCATTTCATTGTGCTAAATTCGTTTTTCTCACTATTGCGTTTCAAAAATACCCCTATAATTTCCATAATTAGTTTTTGTTACTTTACTGTATTGCAATGAAGGTACGTGAATGTGAGTTTTATTTCTATTGGCAGAAAACACTCAGATCAAAGTGCAACTTTGACAGTAAATGAGGGGTCGGGTGGTTTCAAAATGAATTGCCAATTTTTTCCAGAGGCCAGGCCATTGGAATGGTTCAGATTGATTGTGCGTTGCGTTTTGGAGGAAGATCGTATACATGTGGTCAGTAGCCTAGCAGTGAGCCAGTGACCCGGCCTCCCTCTCACGTTACGTCCTATATATAACATCCCCCTCCTCGGCCTCCTCCCACCCACCCACCCTCCCTCCCTCTCTCTATCTCTCTCTCTCTCCCAACTTCCCTGGAACCACCTTCTCCCTGGAACCACTCTGGCCTCAGCTGTCTCTCTTCTCCTCCGTCTCTCCTCTCCTCCGTCTTTCCTCTCCGTCTACCATCTCAGCATAGTCAGTGTTGACCAGGCAACAAGCCTGGCAACAAGCTGCATGCTCAGGATTACAGGAGGCCTTACCTTTCAACACTGTGAGCTCTGCCTTCCTGCTTCGATCTCTCTCCCTGGGAACTAACGCGGGGCACACGGAGGTGCGAGGTGAGAGAGCCGTGGAGGAGAGCCCTGATTTGAGTCGCCGTGTCCGCACACCTCCCTCAACTGGCTTCAGTCCTCTCTACTCTCTCTCTGTCTTGTGGTCTCTATTAGTGTCTGGTTGTTCCTGGAGGTTTTGGTGGTTGTGTGTGTGGTGGACTTAGGGGAGTTCGTCTCACGGGTGGATCTCGTGGAGCACCGTGATGGATCACTCCCTGTTTGGGTGCCTCCGCAGTCCCCACGCCCCGGCCCAGGGCCTGCACCCCCACCCTGCCTTTACCCAGTCCCCGCTGGTGCTGCACGGACGCTCCGACCACATCTCCTACTCCAACCTGCCCGACTCCTCGCCCCCCTGTGGGGGGTACCCTGGACCTGGGGGGGAGGAGGCGTACGGAGGGCAGCAACACCACCATCGTGGAGGACACCTCCATCAGCATCAACAGCACCCCCACCACTCACAGCACCAGGTCCACCAGACCCCCTGGCATGTCCCCCAGATTCCCTCACCCAACACCAGGCATGGCCTCTGCCTACTTCCTCCGGACAGGCAAGTCTCAGAACTGTGTGGTGGAGGGACCGTGAATCTGTGTGGATTCCAGACTAACCCCGGTCTAGGAGGTAGTAGTGACCCTACAGGTGTGTCGTGTGTTCCTGGGGACGTTGGACGACAGACGATGTCCCCGGACGAGACGGAACAGAGACGGAACAGTAAAGGAAAAGATGACTTGCACAGCTCAGGTAAGATGAAGACAATGAGGACATTATTCTCTCCTCTTCTCTTCTCTTAGCTTTGACTTCAGTGTCACGCTCTGACCTTAGTTATCTATGTTTTATGTATTATTTTGGTCAGGTCAGGGTGTGACGAGGATGGGTATGTGTGTTTTTGTCCTGTCTAGGGTTTTTGTATATCTATCTTTGTATGTCTAGGTAATGTAGGTCTATGGTGGCCTGAATTGGTTCCCAATCAGAGGCAGCTGTTTATCGTTGTCTCTGATTGGGGATCCTATTTAGGTAGCCATTTTCCATGTTGGTTTTGTGGGTTGTTATTCTATGTTTAGTTGCCTGTTCTGCACAAGCCATATTGCATCACGGTTCGTTTTGTTGTTTTGTTCAGTTCTGTTCAGTGTTCTCTCTTTTATTAAAGAGTTATGTTCCCTTACCATGCTGCGCCTTGGTCTCCTCTTTATGACGACCGCGACATTCAGTCTCAAGGTTTTGGTAGTTTCTTTCAAAACTCACTGAGGAGTTTTCATCACATAGCGAGGGAGTATAATGATTTGAAGTGTTTGGTTTGTCTATTCTCATATCTCTGTGTCAGCAGACAGTTCCATAGATGTTGAAACAGCAGAGAACAGTGTGTGATACAGTAATAAAACATCTATTTGTTGCATTCTTGTTAATTGGCTAATGTTTCCATGATCACTGAACGCGCTGTAGTTTTATGTGTCAGTGAGCCTACATTGGAGAACCTCATGAGAAGTCCAGCGCATACCTTTTAGTTTGAAAGTTCTTAGTTCTTAAATTTCTTAGTTTTTAACCTCACTTACTAGTAGGCTTGTTTGGGCGTTTGGGCCTTGTTTTTACAGTACTTGTCCGGATAATACTGATGGCCATATGCCAATATTTTTGTGGTATAAATATTCAACTTCAAGGTTATTTGAAATAGACTTAGTTCTGATGATTAAAACTGATGTCTTATTTGATTACCGACTGCTTGATGCTCATAGTTTAATGTTAAATATAATTTAGTTTTCTTAATTGTCTAATTGCAAATGTAATTTATTCATTTCAATTACCAGCTACTGTGCAAAGGTTAGCTGTAATTTAACACCTAACTGTACTAACATACTGGGAAGACATTTCACTATAAGACCTTCTGTTATAGCTTCTTTAAATATCTTAGATTATCTTGATACATTGATTGTCTTATATTAGCTTATCTCAACTGTTTTCCATACTGTATTGACATTCATTCATCTCCGGAATAAGTGTTTACAAATTAACGAGGTAGAATTAGGCTAACTTTATTTGCTAATTCATATTTAAAATAAATGCAGGCAAGCACTTCTTAGAAACAACATCTTATTGTGTGAAACCCTAGGCAGCAAGGCCATAAACATCAAATATGATCTTGTACTTCATTTCACCCAAGAGCAATTAATACAATTATTCTCATACCATCATTTTGTTCCCTTTTCAGTAGAACAACATATATTAAATTAATTAATCTATTAAGGAAATATTTTTGGGAAGCAAAATGATCCAAATTCAATTAAACCATTGGACAAAAAAAAGGTTAAATTATCTTTATTAATGCTAAGGTCAATTGTCATACTATTCCATTGACAATCTTATATAAAGACATGAGCTAGTGAGATACATTACTGATTTGCAGTCATCTTCTGTTATGTGAAGCATTAGATCCATTGCCTTTCCATTTGTCTCAACAGCAGATATTAAGATACTCTCTCAGCGGTACTGTAATCAGGGTGATGATTTACCTCTGTCGTTTGCAATATTTACCTAGATGGATTGACTCACTTTTACCTCAATCTACCATTCTAATTAGACTATTAAACTGTTTCTCCTTTAACGTTCTCCAATCTCAACAGCCCTCAAACCAATGTTATAGGTTATAGCCTGGGACAGCCAAGTTTTTCTTTGTCTCTCTCTTCAGGCTCCCAGGGATAATCAACAGTGACATTTTCCTCCAGGGTATTAATGTCCTACCAGTGTTATTTCTGTGAAGCCACCTTTTAAACTGTTAGAACGGCCACACCTGGGCTTTTTGATAGGTTTAAACGTACATAGTATTTATGGCTGTAGAATGTATGTACCTATAGCATTAGCCGCAACAGCTGTGCGGAAAAGCAGGCTAATAATGGCAGTGGAGAATTCATCCATACTACTTTTGGATACCACTGCAATATGGATGATAGAATGGAATGGAACGGAATGGAACGGAATGGAACGGAATGGAATGCAACGGAACAGAATGGAACGGAATGGAACGGAATGGAATGGAACGGAATGGAACGGAATGGAACGGAATGGAACGGAACGGAATGGAACGGAATGGAATGCAACGGAACAGAATGGAACGGAATGGAACGGAATGGAATGCAACGGAACAGAATGGAACGGAACGGAATGGAACGGAATGGAATGCAACGGAACGGAATGGAACGGAATGGAACGGAATGGAATGAAACGGAATGCAACGGAACGGAATGGAATATAACTTTATTGCCAATTAGAGACAGAAATTCTCATTTTTGTGCAGTGAAGAGTTACATGATAAAAGAAGGTTTATGTTAGGTCCCATTTCCACATTTGTTAAACATCTATTTTGAGATGAGCACAGTCAGTGGCACGTGTGAGTGTGTACATAAGTCGGTGATATAATTTTACACCCTGGCCACTGAACGACTGTGTTGCCTTTGAGAACGCTGAGGGTGTAAGGGACAAACTGATCTGGACCCCGGGTGGAGTCTCAAAATGGCCGATGGCTAAATGCGTTGGACTCGTCATTCAGGGCACAGCACTAGACCTAATATGGCTGTATATGGCTGTAGCCCTCATTATTATCGACAGACACCATAGTAATGCAAGCTCCATCCATTTAGAGACTAGACACATTAGGTCCTTAATAAGTTACTAGCACAGTGGCTGTACTTCCTGGCGGCTACATGTCTGCAAACACAAGGGCTGATTCAGGACATCAGCGTAGGGTCACGACAAGAGGACTGCTCTCCGTATCCAGAAGCCATTTCACTGACACCTGCTTTCAGTGGCGTCGTGCAACAACACATTTTATTGGGGCACTGATAGGATGGGCACATTTGATTTGCATGTATCTGTGTTATTCTCCCAGCAAGCACACGTGCAATTGTGTCCAGTAGTTAACTTTCCTCCTTCACTTCCCATCTCTCAGGTCAGTTTTACACCAGGGTGCAATTCTGATTGACAGGTAGTAGAAGTCTGAAGCATAACCCAGGAGCTGCCATGGACATTAGGGAACACCTCTAACACAAATGACATTTCCTTATTTTCCCTGGCACATTACAAAAGGCAACATGGTCTTTTTTTAAAGTTTCTATTTCTGATGAGGCAATGGTATAACAATGATGTGGCATTAGTGAAATAATAGGTGAAATTCACCTTGGTAAAAAACAAAGAATGCAAAACAAAGTTTAAAATGTATTGTAGATTAATTTTGTGGAAATATTAAAGGAGTATTGCAATATATTGTACAGTATAAATCATTAAACAATTGTTTCAAATTAAATATAATCCCCAAACTGTGTGAAAGACAATTTGTTTGAAAACTTATTTCCAGAAACATCTTTGTCTCATATTCTGTTTTTACAAATGGAGGTGCCATGGATAGAGGGTACAAGCTGTGCTGTGACTGTGTGATGTGGCAGAGACAGACTCTTTCCTGACACTATTTGGTTTGTCAACATATCCAACACATCCAACATTTACAGTTGAACTAAGAAAATGTCAGCTGGTTTTGTGTGGCGCGGACTAAAGAACAGCGCGTAAATTACAACTCCATGCATTTGACGCCCTGAAGTGTGATGTTTAGAGAAATCCATTGATGTTTGCCCAATTTTAAGCCACATCTATAAGGGAAAATATATTTGAAAGGATTTCATTAATGGACCCTTTTCAGAATCCAATTGATCAATCTGGATTAAATACAGGCAATTGGATCAAAAGGAATTACAATCTGGATTAAATACAGGCAATTGGATCAAAAGGAATTACAATCTGGATTAAATACAGGCAATTGGATCAAAAGGAAGTACAATCTGGAAAGTCTTTCTCAAGTCTACTTAACTTCAATCAAATATATAACGAATCACACACACAACACTCTCCTCCCTGTCATCGTCTGAATTGCTTTGTAGAGTGGGCTGGTGTAAATTTTCAGACCATGCTCCATTTTATGTCTAGGCCCGTGGTTGGTGCTCAGCTGATCTGTGTATCTATTGGTCTATTGTTCAGCCTACTAGGTGATAGCTGGGAGGTCCACACCCTACTGTCCCACATTACCACACCACATTATCACGCTACTACACACCCCACATAGCAGAGGCAGCATGAACCTAATTTTTATGGGGTCAGTTCATTGGCAATTTCTCGCATGGAATAGCCTTCATTTCTCAGAACAAGAATAGAGTTTCAGAAGAAAGTTCTTCATTTCTGACCATTTTGAGCCTGTAATTGAACCCATAAATGCTGATGCTCCAGATACTCAACTATTCTAAATAAGTTTTATTGCTTATTTAATCAGAACAACATTTTTCAGCTGTGCTAACGTAATTGCAAAAGGGTTTTCTAATGATCAATTAGCCTTTTAAAATGATAAACTTGGATTAGCTAACACAACGTGCCATTGGAACACAGGAGTGATGGTTGCTGATAATGGGCCTCTGTACTCCTATGTAGATATTCCATAAAAAATCAGCCGTTTCCAGCAACAATAGTCATTTACAACATTAACAATGCCTACACTGTATTTCTGATCAATTTGATGTTATTTTAATAAGCAATAAATTGACTTTTCTTTCAAAAACAAGGAAATGTATAAGTGACCCCAAACTTTTGAACGGTAGTGTACATTACCGCTTCACATTACCCCACCCCTGATGGACCTCAGCTTCATCTACCCTCAGATCCACCAGAGATGAGCTCTTGGAATCACTTTTGTCTTTCAACAATAGAGCTACAGTCTTGAGTTGGCTAGCATCAAACATTACCTCTCCTTTTGGATAAAACTTCTATTTCAAATAAGTGATAAAGTACTGGAGAGATAAGTACTGGAGAGATAAGTACTGGAGAGATAAGTACTGGAGAGATAAGTACTGGAGAGATAAGTACTGGAGTACTGGAGAGATAAGTACTGGAGAGATAAGTACTGGAGAGATAAGTACTGGAGAGATAAGTACTGGAGAGATAAGTACTGGAGAGATAAGTACTGGAGAGATAAGTACTGGAGAGATAAGTACTGGAGAGATAAGTACTGGAGAGATAAGTACTGGAGAGAGGCTGAGACAATTTCACCAGCTTTCCAGTTAAACAAATGGTTGTTATAGGACATATCCTCTGTCGCCTAGGTTTCAAAGAAATGAGGCTTTGGCAAATTGATCTGTGAAATGTTCACATACAGTAAGAATGTGTTACAACTTAATGGTATTTGAGAGATATCAGTCCGTTTCTTTCTATGCGCTAAGGAGTGAGCGAAGATGAGTGAGTCTGTTTCGGAGAAAGAGCATATTTGGAGGTTGCCTGAGTGAGCTGGGCTCTGGGACAGTACTCCCTGCATGGCTCTTCTCATGCAGCCCCCCCCCCCCCCCCCCCAGGAAGACACTATAGTGTGCATGACCAATATCCCCATAATAAAAGGTGATTGGCACTGATAATTGTTTAGCTCTTGGTTTGTGTTTCAGCAGTTTATCACACAATCCCTTCTTTTTTTCCCACCCCTTTTGTTCTCCTTTCTTTTTTGGCGACTCAACTGTGTCTGGAAAAAGTTCTGTTTTTCATTTTAGATTCCCAGGATGGGAGCTATAAGTCTGACGTGAACAGCAAGCCCAGGAAGGAGAGGACAGCGTTCACCAAGGAACAGATCCGGGAACTGGAGTCAGAGTTTGCGCACCACAACTACCTGACGAGACTTAGGCGATATGAGATAGCAGTCAACCTCGACCTCACAGAAAGACAAGTACGTTACCTGCATATGAAAAAATGCAATATAAGTTGCATGTGAAAAGTGAGAAAAAAATGTTTATGTGAAAAAGTAAGACCTGTTGTCTTGCTAAAAAAACACGATGCAGTTTATTTCTCCCTTTGATGATCAAATAAATCAGAAAATTGGCAGCTCATGTGTGAACAAAATAACTAAAGGAATCGCAGTTACAGGATTAATACTGTAATTACGCTAATAACTCAGACACTTGTATTCAAAGAGTCACAGTGAAGTGAACATAGAAAATGGCAGCTAACGACAGTTGATATGGATTCTATTAAAAACCTCGGAATGAAAAACCCTGTATGTTTTTGACACTAGCAAACGCTTGGACATGTCATGCTAACGCACTGAATGTAATCACTTCCAAACCAAACCACAGAGGCTCTTTGATGTACAGTATCTGTGCAGTGTGTGTGTGTGTGTGTGTGTGTGTGTGTGTGTGTGTGTGTGTGTGTGTGTGTGTGTGTGTGTGTGTGTGTGTGTGTGTGTGTGTGTGTGTGTGTGTGTGGGCGTGCGCGTGCGTGTGTGTGCATGTGTGCGTGCGTGTGTGTGTGTGCATGCGTGCGTGTGTGTGTGTGTGTGTTGCCAGCACTGCTGGTCTGGCTGTCTGTGGGTGTGCAGGGACAGTCTGATGGCATGTGTCAGAGACCAGATGTTTCTCTAATTCCCTTCCAACACCAATAGGAAATACACTGGGGCACATTAAGGGACAGATTTCCACACACTACGCTCAATGGAGAACATCCATTCAAGGTGTTCTAGGAGTCTAGGAGAGTATAGGTTTAATCTCCCCTTAATGTATGGCAGTGAAAAAGCTTCTTATTCTCTGCTATATTTTATATGAAAAGAGGTAAACTTTTAATTGAAAAGCCTTTTTTTAAATGAATAATTTATGCCTAATCTGCCTGCATAAAACGGTTAAAAACGTGTGTTAAATGATGTGATGTGATGTGTTAAACTAAATGAACCTCCACACTCAGCACACCCATAAGGGCTTCTGGAACTCATCATCTGTTGTCTAAATCCAATCAGAGTGTATTGGCTGCAGCCAGGCCAAGCCCAGGCAGCCAGGCAACAACCCAACCAGGAGTTGGCCCTTCCTGCTAGGAGCCCTGTCCCTCACCATCCCTCCCTACTCCTTCTCATATTGACTGCCTCTCCTCTCTTCTCCTCTCTTCTCCACACAATCCCAATACAGGGCCCATAAATCTGGATGTGTGTGGGGGTTGATCCTGTGTGTAAGTGTGTGTGTGTGCGTGTGTGTGTGTGTGTGTGTGTGTGTGTGTGAGGGTTGACCATGGATGTTAAACCCAGTCTAACATCCTTCTGGCTATTATCTTACAGTGCAGCTTCTATCCCCCTAATCATGCTATTAACTACTGTATAGCTTTACTAACAATGATTGTACAAGCCGGGCCTCAGCCCAAGAGCCCCTCACACCCCTGGAGGTCAACTGAACCTTGTGAATTGGTGTGTGTGGTTGTGTGTGTGTGTATGTGTGTAACAACCGTCTCAGGTAACAACTTACAAATTACTTATTGCACAATTAGGACTGTACCCAAGGGCGTATACAGTGGCAGATGATTGTGTGTGTGTGTGTGTGTGTGTGTGTGTGTGTGTGTGTGGTTGTGTGTAACAACAACTTACAGAGGACTTTTATGAGGCGGTTGACGCTTATAAGCCTGTTTATTTGAAAATTAGCCACACATGCGTGTGTTTACTCTGTAAACTTAACTCCTATCTTGGGGCTGTGAGTGGCAGGCTACAATGCCTAAAATAAATCCTACAGAGGAGCATAGGGCTCCTGTGAGAAAGCAGGTCGCTCGGACGCTGGATAAGAGGGGAGTCGGGGGGATCAGGGGCTTGTTGGAGGGTGTTGCAGTTTGTGGGGCAGGGGGAGGGCCAACAGGAAGGGGTAGGGTGGTGTAGGGGCGTCAGGGGGGTTGGGGGATGGATGACACAAGGGCAGTAGGTGACGTGATGGGGGGGGGGGGGCTTCGCTCGGTCTCGATCCGATCGGGCCGTTTTAGGCAGCAGCTTTATCATCACAAAGAGGAGCCGCGAATACTGGAGGATCTGTGGAGTCAGGAACAAGATCCGAGGCAGGATCAGCACATACCTGGCCATGTCGAAATAAGACGCCTCAACAGTCAACACTAACCACGAAGTCCAATGTGGCTGCCAGTCGGCTGCTCAGTTCACTGTCACCCAGCGTTATACATGCTATAAACATCAGGGGCTTACTACAGATATAGGATCTTCATTTGAGACAGTTTGCTACATTAGGAAAATAATCCTGCATTTCTTGTAGGGATTGATGACAATTTTGTTACTGCAAATCAAGTCTGAAATGATCAACTGTAGCCTTTTAAAGCCTTTTAAACCTTGAATGAACTACCGATGTGTGGGAAAATTCTCAGCAACAAAAGAGTGAAACAAAAGATCCGTACACTACCTACAACGTACACAAAGAGTTCAGTGTCATCAAGCGCTACCTACAACGTACACAAAGGGTTCAGTGTCATCAAGCGCTAACTACAACGTACACAAAGAGTTCAGTGTCATCAAGCGCTACCTACAACGTAGAACAAGGGGTTCAGTGTCATCAAGCGCTACCTACAAAGTACACAAAGGGTTCAGTGTCATCAAGCGCTATCCACAATGTACACCCAGGGTTCAGTGTCACCCTGTGAAACATACATCATACACAGTGAGGTCGAAATGACCCAAAGCACCCCGTTGACGGCAACAGGGGATCCCAGACTCAATTGGTGTGCGACTGCGACTAATGATCTTGTAGATATTCATTTGGCTCTTGGCTGCCAGCTCCGGTAGATGAGGGGGTTTACATAAGATCATGCATTGTGAAGAGGCAGGTGGGGGAGCTAGAGAGGGTGTGTGGGGGGGAGCTGGTGTGTCGGAAGAAGTGTGTGTGTGTGTGTGTGTATGTTCGTGAAATGAGAGGTGGGGGAGCTGGGTTGCACACTCCTGTGGTGTGTGTGTGTGTGTGTGTGTGCATGCGTGTGTTTGTGTGTGCTCTGCTGTGCTGGTAGAGGTCTGTTTCACCGAGGCCGTAAATCTCCCAGTCACATACACTGATAGAGGAGGGTTCACACCAACAGATTCAGGACATTGAGTTTCCCAACACACAGTGGGATGTTAGGGTTTTACTGAGGAGGGATGGGGGAAGAGGTGGGGGGACGCTAGGAATTTACTGAAGAGGGATGGGGGAAGAGGTGGGGGGACGCTAGGGTTTTACTGAGGAGGGATGGGGGAAGAGGTGGGGGGACGCTAGGGTTTTACTGAGGAGGGATGGGGGAAGAGGTGGGGGGACGCTAGGGTTTTACTGAGGAGGGATGGGGGAAGAGGTGGGGGGACGTTAGGGTTTTACTGAGGAGGGATGGGGGAAGAGGTGGGGGGACGTTAGGGTTTTACTGAGGAGGGATGGGGGAAGAGGTGGGGGGACGCTAGGGTTTTACTGAGGAGGGATGGGGGAAGAGGTGGGGGGACGCTAGGGTTTTACAGACGGGTCTATTTGCCAAGAACTCAGTCTCCAGAACCCTACAACCAACGCACAGTGGCATTGAGTTACCTCAGACCCTCACACTCCATATACACCCCATCTCCACTCTCTCACAACAAGGCCTTAAGACTACAGTTAAACTTTGTGCAATGAAAAGTTGTTGATGTTTTCTTCATGTGGTTATTATTACTAACCTAAATATACTTTCTAAAACCTTGGTTAATATTGCCCTTGTTATTGAGAAGGGCTATGATCAACTCACTTTCCTGCAAACGATCCAAGTGTCAAACTCCAGTCCTTGAGAGCCACAGCATCTGCATGCTTTCCTTCCTCCCTAGGAGTGTCTAAATCAGACACCAAAGGAAAGAGCTGAAATTAGCAGCCACTGTGGTCCACCAGGTATTGAGTTGGACCCCCCTGTCATATAACTTCCACTAATTTCCCTGTAAACCAATTGGTCTCCTCTCCTCCAGGTGAAGGTGTGGTTCCAGAACAGAAGGATGAAGTGGAAGCGTGTTAAAGGAGGTCAACAGGGGGCAGCAGCCCGGGAAAAAGAACTTGTCAACGCGAAGAAGGGAACGCTGTTGCCGTCAGAGTACTGTGGCATGGTGGGAGGATTACACCACTCCTCCAGTTCCCCTAGGAATGAGGACAGTCACGACAGCGACCAGAGCTCAGAGCACGCTCAGTTATGACCCTGACCCGCCACATAGGCCACGCAGTGGTCAAAGGTCAATTTTGCAGCCATTTGGAAAAACGTCAAAAATTGCAGTGAGTTGATGTGATCATGTTGCATTTGTAGGTACAGAATTACATACATAGGCCTACATACTCACTATGCTCTCATGAGTAGAAAGAAGACATGGGCTTATACTCTCTCAAGAAACAACAACGACGGGTGTTCTGACTAAAGGTGTTTGTTGATTGGCTAAGGAGTGGAGGAAGAAAGATAAAGTAAGCAAGAAGAGGAAGGAATGGAACGAGGATGGAATGATCAACTGGATGTGTAAGATCAAATAAAAAAAGATATGCTTGTGAGCAAAGCCTCAAGCTCCTGAGACTGTAAATTGGGAATATAACAGGATATTATTGTGAACATTCCACAAGTGCCTTGCAAAGACTAAATTCTACTGTATTTTCTTGGTTTGGAATAAAACAATCATGCAATGAGCTTTAAGTAAAAATGTGGAATTGAATTGAATAGTAGGCTATTACCGTGAGTCCTATTATTCTGATTTACTTACAACATAACTGAATGATACATATTAGTCAACATCTCACGACTGTTGATCCATTGGTTTTACATTGTTCTCCCACTAAGTCTTAAAAGTTTACCTTTGAGTGAAATATATATATATATATCCCTTTATTACATATAAATCTGGGACATAATGGTTTCTTAAGTGAATAAAACTGATCAATCAAAAAATGTATTTGTCATTGTCAGGTTCTTGAACATTGTCACAATATTACACAATTTTTATGTATATATAGTAGACATGTATAAGTAAAAATTAATGAATATTGGAAATAATGTAAGCATTTATTTGCCTTCTGTATGAGTGTGTATTCTAATTTGTGTTTTAGAGTGGCATTTTGGCAGTGGCAGAGCTGTAACCTCCTACGGTACACTACCAGCTGGTTTTGGCCGTGGCAGAGTTGTAGCCTCCTACAGCACAGGACCAGCTGGTTATCCAATAGCTCCGCAAGTTTGGATTTAACTGATTTGTGGCTTTCCAGCTCCCTCAGAATCACATACACAACATGAACAAAGTGGATTTGTGTTCAGTTGTGGTCAGACTCCATCAGACTTCAGAACCCTGCCTTCTCTCTCTCTCTCTCTCTCTCTCTCTCTCTCTCTCTCTCAGTTTTTTTGATTAGCCGACAGTCTGATTTAGCTGTTTGTATATGACATCGCCTGATTAAAGAAGAACACAGAGACACTCTTCAGGAAGTGAGTCAGAGCTGTTGGAGAATAAATGAGGATAAATGAGGAACGTATTCATGAGGCTTTATAGTGAAGCTTAGCCAAATGTCCAGCTGGAGTTCCCAGAGACCTGTCTAAACAGTGTGATGAATTTCTTGAATTGAATTTCCTCCCAGTGTGGATTTGATGTGCCCATTGTGTAGACAGCTAATGCAATCTTCTCTAATTCCATTTCAATGATACTCCACTGTTCTGTATTACAGTGTGAAGGGAAGGTTTAGTAGACAGCCTGCTGTTGTGGAATACCTCTGGACTGTGTAATGTCTGATCTTGAAGGAACCTTCTACCTTGACCCCTTCGGGAGCAGCATTCCTTCTGCAGGAAGGGTAATGTTGTCATTACAACCATCCATGCCAAGAACAACACACGTCAACTAAAGACTTTTCCACATTGGATCTGAGTGTCTCCTTTGCTTTTCCAACTGAAAGGGATTTCGGATCATTCTCAGTAAAGGGTAGGTGTTGATAGATGATGTCCACTGTAGTACGATACCCCAAACTGTAGTGAAGATTGTGATTTCTGTTTCTCTCTGATAGCAGAATAGGTTTCGAACCAGACGTTGACTGACAGGATCCGTGTCTTGAATCTAGAATCGCTTTCCGGCGACACAATTTAAGCAGATACAGAAATATCAGTGTTTTCAAAGCGAGTTTGAACGTTTTCAACTGTTTCTCAGCGGCTGAGTTGCTTTGAGAATGATATTGACCATGGATATGCCTGGGTTTAATTTCTCACCGTTTTTACAGACAGTTTGGGACATGTCCAAGACATGGTTCATCTGGGATACATAAAAAAAAGGGCAACTGCTGCACGTTTAGGCATAATAATTAGGCATAACTCGCAGATCAGGTCACATCACATCCTTCATGGCTGGTTAGCATTCCAGGGTGTTTAAGGCCAACGGTGTGTCTTCTTGACCTGGGTTTTCTATCATACTGATCTGAACCAAACAGCACTCTGACCAATAAATACTATAGGTCTACTTATTAAGGCTCAAACTGACACCATGAAGTTCTTCAGCATCACAAAATAAATCAGATATTGACAAAATGGCAAATGGTCAGTTACTTTACTGTTTAATACAATAATGATGGAATTTGTGTAATAACATAATAATAACCCACTTAAGTCTAATACCACACTGTGGTTATAGCTGTGACAGTGGAGAGAGCAGAATATGTGAGACTAAGGGATTGGATTTGTGCTCAGGAAATTGTTCCAAATCACAAGATTATTGCTGGATGAAATTCGATGACGAAATGCAGGAAACCATAAGCCCTCCAATAATCTGGCAGGGGACCATGAGTGACAGCTGTTTTAGGCATTTAGAGCCATTTTTATTGGCATAAGAGCCGCTTTCACAATAGCTGGTATGGAGAAATGGTTCTGTCTGGGCCAGGAACTGAAGGTAAGGGTGCTGATATGTCACTTCACACCATGAGTGATAAACGACTCAGTCACGCATATTAATACTGCAGCCAAAGTAGATGCTATCATAAACAATACAGACATCATAGAAAAGTATGGATATTATATGTAAATTATACTTTTAAAGATAATTAGCTAAAAATGACTTAGTTATCACAAACATGTTCATCTCTCATCAGAAAAGAATTAGAAACAAAAACAAACTTGGTCACAAAAAAAGAAAAGAAGTATAGCGGAAGGTCCTATTTCAATTTAAAGGCAATGTTCCCGCGTTACTGGAGACCGCATTCACGGTAAACTGTCACATCCTGATCTGTTTCACCTGTCTTTGTGCTTGTCTCCACCCCCCTCCAGGTGACACCCATCTTCCTCATTATCCCCAGTGTATTTATACCTGTGTTCTCTGTTGCCAGTTTGTCTTGTCAGGTCTTACCAGCGTGTTGACCCCTGCTTTCTCAACACTGTTTCCTAGTTTCCCAGATTCTGACCATTCTGCCTGCCCTGACCCCTAGCCTGCCTGCCTTTTTATACCTGCCTGTCCTGACCCCTAGCCTGCCTGCCTTTCTATACCTGCCTGTCCTGACCCCTAGCCTGCCTGCCTTTCTATACCTGCCCCTAGCCTGCCTGCCTTTCTATACCTGCCTGCCCTGACCCCTAGCCTGCCTGCCTTTCTATACCTGCCTGCTCTGACCCCTAGCCTGCCTGCCTTTTTATACCTGCCTGCCCTGACCCCTAGCCTGCCTGCCTTTCTATACCTGCCTGCTCTGACCCCTAGCCTGCCTGCCTTTTTATACCTGCCTGCCCTGACCCCTAGCCTGCCTGCCTTTTTATACCTGCCTGCCCTGACCCCTAGCCTGCCTGCCTTTCTATACCTGCCTGACTCTGACCCCTAGCCTGCCTGCCTTTCTATACCTGCCCCTAGCCTGCCTGCCCTGACCTCTAGCCTGCCTGCCTTTTTATACCTGCCTGCCCTGACCCTTAGCCTGCTTGCCTTTTTATACCTGCCTGTCCTGACCCCTAGCCTGCCTGCCTTTCTATACCTGCCTGCCCTGACCCCTAGCCTGCCTGCCTTTCTATACCTGCCTGCCCTGACCCCTAGCCTGCCTGCCTTTCTATACCTGCCTGTCCTGACCCCTAGCCTGCCTGCCTTTCTATACCTGCCTGTCCTGACCCCTAGCCTGCCTGCCTTTCTATACCTGCCTGCCCTGACCCCTAGCCTGCCTGCCTTTCTATACCTGCCTGTCCTGACCCCTAGCCTGCCTGCCTTTTTATACCTGCCTGTCCTGACCCCTAGCCTGCCTGCCTTTCTATACCTGCCTGTCCTGACCCCTAGCCTGCCTGCCTTTCTATACCTGCCTGTCCTGACCCCTAGCCTGCCTACCTTTCTATACCTGCCTGACTCTGACCCGTTTACGAACCTCTGCCTGTCGTGACCCCGAGCCTTCCTGCTGTTCTCTGCCTTATTGACTCTGCCCTGGATTACGGACCTCTGCCTGCCTTTGACCTGTGTTTTGCCTCTGTTTTGGTCTAGTTGTCTGCATCTGGGTCTTATCCTGAGATCTGGGAGTAAACGCTGTATATGTCGGCTCAATCGGAAAGGACCTTTACATTTTAAGGCAAATCTTCCGCGATACTTTGATAATGCGGATTGAATAAATATCACTGAGTGGGGCTCCCAAGTGGCGGCTGTGATTGGGAGTCCCATAGGGCGGTGTACAATTGGCCGGGGTAGGTCGTCATTGGACTGTAATTGTAGCCCCTGCTCACATTTTACAGTTGTATCAAAATATAGGCTATTACAACTTACATAATGTGTACTACACTATAAATTATGTTACAGCCTGACTGACTTATTCTATTTAAGCATGTCATTGTTGTTTGAAATTAAATAAAGTTTTAATAAGTGGCCATAAACATTACAAATTAAAACGTGTTATATAAAGCAGGACTATAAAGGAAAGTATGTTAATTCCAAACTATGAAACAACATTTATTGGTGTGTGTGTGTGTGTATGTGTGTGTGTGTGTGCGCGCGTGTGTGTGTGCGCGCGTGTGTTTGTGTGTGTATTTTCGTTCTATCAAAAAAAAAGTTTTTTTCTTCAGGACAGAAATAAAAAGCTTTCTATACGTTACTGGACCTAACAAAAGGAATATGATAATCTATTAAAGTTGACTGTGATCAAATGCTCAAAGGCATTTTTTGTTGTTTTTAAATGTGGTGAATCTGGACATTTTTCCCTTCACACACAGCACAGCAGCCATAGACTTAAACTTTCCAGATCGTTCACTTTGAACACAACACAAACATCTGCTCGACAAATGCTGTCATTTTCTTTCCATGCAAGCCCTGAGCCCAGAACTTGACTTAATGTGAAACTGCATCAGTCTTAACATTTGGCAATTTCACGTAACGGCCAATTATTGAGGGTTTACTGACTTTGTCATCAAGCATAATGTTTTATTTTTCTGAAAGAAAATGTTTGAATGTAAATTGTCCGGTGGTGATTTTTATGAATTGTTCAACAGTCTAATGGCTTGGGGGTAGAAGCTGTTGAGGAGCCTGTTGGTCCTAGACTTGGCGCCATGCACTTATTCTACATTGTAGAATAATAGTGAAGACATCAAAACTATGAATCATGTGGTAGCCAAAAAATCTATTTTATATTTGAGATTCTTCAAAGTAGCCACCCTTTGCCTTGATGACAGCTTTGCACGCTCTTTAAATTCTCTCAACCAGCTTCACCTGGAATTCTTTTCCAACAGTCTTGAAGGAGTTCCCATATATGTTGAGCACTTGTTGGCTGCTTTTCCTTTCCTCTAGGGTCCAACTTTGAAAAAAAATACATTTTATTTAACCTTTATTTAACTAGGCAAGTCAGTTAAGAACAAATTCGTATTTACAGTGACAGCCTAACCAGGCCAAACCCTAACGATGCTGGACCAATTGTGTGCCCCCCTGTGGGATGCGCAATGACAGCAGGTTGTGAAACAGCCTGGACTCGAATCAAGGTCTGTAGTGACGCCTCTAGCACTGAGATGCAGTGCCTTCGAACGCTGCACCACTCGGGAGACCAAGTGTGGAGGCCAGGTCATCCGATGCAGCACACCATCACTCTCCTTCTTGGTCAAATAGCACTTACCCAGCCTGGAGGTGTGTTGGGTCATTGTCTTGTTGAAAAACAAATGATAGTCCCACTAAGCGCAAACCAGATGGGATGGCGTATCGCTGAAGAATGCAGTGGTAGCCATGCTGGTTAAGTGTGCCTTGAATTCTAAATAAATCCCTGACAGTGTCATCTGCAAAACATACCCACACCGTCACACCTCCTCCTCCATGCTTCACGGTGGGAACAACACATGGGGAGATAATCCGTTCACCTATTCTGCGTCTCACAAAGACATGGCAGTAAGTACCAAAAATTCTGACATTTTGACTCATCAGACCAAAGGACAGATTTCCACCAGTCTAATGTCCATTGCTTGTGGTTCTTGGCCAAAGCAAGTCTTTTCTTATTATTGGTGTCCTTTAGTGGTTTCTTTGCAGCAATTCGACCTTGAAGGCCTGATTCACGCATTCTCTTCTGGGCAGTTGATGTTGAACTCTGTGAAGCATCGATTTGGGCAGCAATTTCTGAGGCTGATAACTCTAATGAACTTATCATCTGCAGCAGAGTTAACTCTGGGTCTTCCATTCATGTGGCGGTCCTCATGAGAGCCAGTTTCATCATAGCGCTTGATGATTTTTGTGACTGCAGCGAAGGGTGGCTAGTTTGAAGAATTTCAAATATAAAATACATTTGGATTTGTTTAGCATGTTTTTGCCATGATTCCATATGTGTTATTTCATAGCTTTGATGTCTTCACTATTATTCTACCATGTAGAAAATAGTCAAAATAAAGAAAACCTTTGACGGGTATACTGTATGTATATTCTTTGCACACCCTCCCCATATTCATGGGTAGTCCGTAAACGAGATTGGAAAATCAATATGAAACTCAATTTCTAAAGAGTGAAAAAGTCAAATGACTTCCAGAAGCTTCCACTGGTTTCAGACCAGGATTTGCAAGTGAGACATTAGAGCCTCCTGCCACACATAGTCTGGTCCCATGTGACTGGGATTTCCCCAGGGGCTGACAATGACAGGCACACTTCCCAGTGCACACACACACCACACACACCACAACTCATTTTAGATGGCATTCCCAGGCCTTCTGCCGTAGGAAAAGTGTATTTGAGTGTCCTGAAAAGCACAAATACCTATTATTATATTGTGTATTAAAAAATAAAATGTATGTGTAATTATTAATCTCTCATGTTCTATAATGTGTCTTCTTCAGAATTAATATTTGTGGCTGTGTGTGTTTCCTTCACCGAGGACTTGATACATCTTCCCAGACAGAGACAATTCATTCTAACCCCCTATTTGACTGCAAGGCTTACAGCTGTGGCCACTGTGAACTTTCCAGCAAAGAATAAGTCACCATGCAATGAGAAACAGTAACATGGTCAGCTCCCTCAGTAGGCTAGGAGAAGGAAAGACTACTGGTTATGGAAGATATGGTTATAGAAAATCACTGTGAATGAAACTGAGAATGCATCTAAGAAATATTTCATTTAGGGGGGCTAGCTGTCTTTTTCCATCATGGTTGAGGTGGGGTGTGGACTCATATTGGTCATTAAGTTTGGAACAATAGTGCTGTTCTATAACTTTTGCACAATGGATGATTGTTTCAAGAATGCTTGAAGGTTCCAGTGACAGATAAAGTGCAGAACTACGAGTGTTTTGTGTGCAGCTCTCGCAATAAAAACCTGTGTAAAAATATACACTCCTAAAAAGCTCTCCGAGTTTTCAATGAAGCTGAAAACATCTGCCCAAAGATGACTGATTACTGCAGAAGTGTCATCTGAAAGGCCCGTCAGAACGTTCCTAAACCCAGTTGGGGATTTCAGTGGTCCGGAGTGGACAGAAGTGTCTTCTACACTGTTACACAACATCAGAGTAACATTGAGACAACATTGCGTCCCATATACAGATGTAGGATCTTGATCTTTGATCACCCTGTTGCAGGAGAACTTTCCTGAGAATTTCCAGTGTATATGAGGTTTAAAAAGGTTTCTGAAGTTTGTCATTTTCACTTTGAAATGTTAGACTTTATATTTTATGAAAAATATATCAACTCCTACAAAAATGTCCATTAATTATAATCCACATCATAATTCACAATTCCATTCGCTGCAGGATTATTGTCCTGCTGTAGCAAACTGGCTCAAATTAAGATCCTGCCTATGTAGACTGTACCATGTGCTCTCTCTCTCCCTCCGTCGCCCTCTCCTTCCCTCTCTCTCTCCTCCCTCCCTCCATGGGCTCTCTGCCAGAAATATGCACCTGCATTAGAGGCCTTCCCTGTCCCCTGTCATATGAGGGACTCTGTCTAGTGAAAGTGTTTTTAATAACGAGTTTGTCTTCACTCACACATACAGCCGCTGGCTGCAACTCATGGAGACAGTTTCCCTTTTTACTCTATTATTCTGAAGTTGGTTTGAACTGTTATGTACAGTACAGATTGGTATCTTGCCCTGTAATGGATGGGTCAGAGGTAGAACTTTTGAGTTCTGACAAATGAATCGTTGTGTCAATGTACAACTCCGGCAATCAATCACCACCTTCAAATGTCTTACATCAAAATGTAGTAGATCAAGGATTGGAATTTATGTTTGAAAGCTGATTTTCTGGGTGATCAAAAGGACGAGTCAGATCTGTTGTCTGTTGTTGATCTCGACAGTTGTCACAGTTTGTTCTGTGATTTACATCACAGAATTGTTCAAAAGTCATTATTCCTTCCTGGGGTTGCATTCCGAGTGGTAAAGCATTGCTGCCGCATCCTGGTCCCAGATCTGTTGGTCCTGTCTTGTACAATTTGACGTAACAATGCCCATAGGAGCAAGCAAGACAGCACCAACAGATCTGGGTCCAGGCTATTGCTATGGCATTTAGGCCAGTGTTATCCATAGTAATAGAAGTGGTAGTTTAGTTAATACCAAAAATGGTTTGCAGGCTGTTTTATTGTCTTTAAAATGGAATCAGACCCAGTTTGGAATGACATAAGAGTCATTGCCTTGACCCATGACACAGTCATAGACATAGATGTCACCCACATTGCACTTTTGATGTATGTCAATGTTTTTTCTTCTTCTGTGGTTTTCCAAGGTCTTCGCTAGCTCTTCTAAGGCTATTTTCTCTCTATTTCTCCGCCATACTTCTGTCAGTCCAACATGTCTGTCTCAGTCCCAGCCACTGAGCAATTTCCCATTTTTATTTTCCCCAGCAGTCATCAGGTCATTTTAGTTTACCACTCTACAGTTTCCTTTACACATTCTTACTCAATGATATTGAATTTGGCCATCCATGCCACTTCAAAATAGGGGCATGACACCTCTGTGAGGAACAGTGCTGATGGTTCATTGGCATGTCACTAACTGTCCAGGTGTATATTAAACAAGGCAGTTAGAGAAAGAGAGGCACACACAGGCTGAGTGACAGAGGGAGAGAAAGAAAGGAGGAGAGTCCAAATAAAGGGGTTTTGGTGAAGTGGGTCTTGTGGCAGGACAGTAGTTGGTCCTTGGGGACTAAATAAAGCAGGAGACCAGAGTGAGGGCAGTGGAGGAGAAGTGAAGAGAGGAAAAGAGAGGGAGGGAAGGGGAAGAGAGCAGGTTGTTGACAGACAAACCCTCTACTCTGTCTGGGCGTCTCCAAAGAAAATCTGTCTGTTTCAGTCCTGTCTGTATCAGTCCGGTCTGAGTCTGTTTCAGTCCTGTCTGTTTCTGTCTGGCTGTATCAGTCCTGTCTGAGTCTGTTTCATTCCTGTCTGTTTCTGTCTGGCTGTATCAGTCCTGTCTAAGTCTGTTTCACTCCTGTCTGTTTCTATCTGGCTGTATCAGTCCTGTCTGAGTCTGTTTCAGTCCTGTCTGTTTCTGTCTGGCTGTATCAGTCCTGTCTGAGTCTGTCTCAGTCCTGTCTGTTTATGTCTGGCTGTATCAGTTCTGTCTGAGTCTGTCTGAGTCCTGTCTGTTTCTGTCTGGCTGTATCAGTCCTGTCTAAGTCTGTTTCAGTCCTGTCTGTTTATGTCTGGCTGTATCAGTCCTGTCTAAGTCTGTTTCAGTCCTGTCTGTTTCTGTCTGGCTGCATCAGTCCTGTCTAAAATTCCTGTCTGAAACGCAATGCATACAGTGGGGCAAAAAAGTATTTAGTCAGCCACCAATTGTGCAAGTTCTCCCACTTAAAAAGATGAGAGAGTCCTGTAATTTTCATCATAGGTACACTTCAACTATGACAGACAAAATGAGAAAAAAAATCCAGAAAATCACATTGTAGGATTTTTTATTAATTTATTTGCAAATTATGGTGAAAAATCCTACAATGTGATTTTCTCTCATCTTTTTAAGTGGGAGAACTTGCACAATTGGTGGCTGACTAAATACTTTCTTTGCCCCACTGTATATATTTTTTAATTCTATTGAATTCCCTCAAGTAAATCTTAATTCATCACAACACAACCACGGTATACTATACAGTGAAAACATGTTGGCTGAACTCCTACCACAGGGATACCCCTGGAGGTCCAGTTGAGGTTTCATCACTATTCTACACACACCACACACACACACACGATGGTGACATTTTAACACTGCTGAAGACAGACATTTAAGCAGTGTGCTAGATTGAAAAGCCTGGGCAGGTGTGTTTGTTTGATAAAGGATGGAGTGAAGTAGAGAGCTGTACAGAGAGGAAGAGAGGAGGGCTCAGGGCTATAAACAAATGCCATGGGGGATATAAAGTGAGTGACCAGCGCTTTCCTCTTTCCTCTTGGCCACAGAGCTTGAAGCACTTTACAGCCTGTGAGGGTATAGAGCAGTAACCAGATCACTGGGGATTATTCACAGTCGAAGAGTAGGAGTGTTGATCTAGGATCAGTTCTGCCCTTTTATTAAACATAATGAATAAGAGGGGGACCTGATTCATGAACAACACTCCAACTCTGAGACGCTTTGTGAATATTGGCCCAGTACACTAGGTGATTATTCACAAAGTCTAAGGGTAGGAGTACTGATCTAGGATCCGTTTAGCCTTTTCATAATGATTGAGACTTAAAACACAGCTCAGAAGTCCTCAAAACCTTGGTGGATTATCCGTGTGTGTGTGTGTGTGAGGGATCCTTATGCTACTTCTGCTTTCTCAGCGCTTGTTCCCTATTAACTACAGCAATTATTGGTCATTAAATAATAAACCAAGGCTGTTCCTTTCAAACTGAAAGTAATGAAATACCCAAAGGTGCTAATGGCAGTCTCCTGCACATGTTATGACTGGTCTTTCATCACTCTCTCTACCCCCACACACAATTCAGCCTGGACCGGAGAGATCTGGCATATGTTAAACTGTCTGGAACAGGAGAGAGAGAGAAAGTGGAAGAGAGGGGAAGTAGGAGAGGGAGAAAGAGAGGTAGAGAGAGAGCGGGCGAGAGAAAATGAGAGAGAGAGAGGGCCAAGTGGGGTGGGAAGCAAAGAGAAGGAGAGGAATTGGACTGTATCGTGTCGTATGATCAAAATGAAATAAAACAAACTGTGAGGTACTTCTCAAAATGCTTCGTCAGCAATATTACTCTGAACATTACACTCATGTTGAACCATTCACTCTTTTCTTCTATGAGTCGGACGCGAGGGATATACTGTTGACACCCGATCAGGCCCCAATCCCCGTGATTCGCTGGAGAAGGAAACGGATATTTCGAGGCAAAAGATCAGGGTGCCTTGTGAGGACCAGGCGACGAGTGGATCATCTGCCCTTGCCCTCCAATCTGCTAGCTAACGTTCAATCGCTAGAAAAGAAATGGGATGAACTGAAAGCACGTATATCCTACAAACAGGACAATAAAAACTTAAATATTTTATGCTTCACCGAGTCGTGGATGAACGACAACATTAAAACTTCTTCGGGATCGGTGTCCCTTCGGTTGAGCTAACGTTGGCTAATGCGATTGGATGAGGTTGTAAGTAACGAGAATATTTCCCAGAACATAGACATATCTGATATTGGCAGAGAGCTTAAATTCTTGTTAATCTAACTGCACTGTCCAATTTACAGTAGCTATTACAGTGAAAGAATACCATGCTATTGTTTGAGGAGAGTGCACAATTTTGAACATGAAAAGTTATTAATAAATTAATTAGGCATATTTGGGCAGTCTTGTTACAGAATGCTGAACAGAAATGCAATGGTTCATTGGATCAGTCCAAAACTTTGCACATATACTGCTGCCATCTAGTGGCCAAAATCTAAATTGTAACTGGACTGGAATAATACAATATGGCCTTGTTCTTGCAATTCAAAGATGATGGTGCACAAAAAATACAAAAGAATGGTTGTTTTTTTCTTTGTATTATCATTTACCAGATCCATTGTGTTATATTCTCCTACATTCCTTTCAAATTTCCACAAACCTCAAAGTGTTTCCTTTCTAATGGTACAGAGAATATGCATATCCTTGCTTCAGGGCCTGAGCTACAGGCAGTTAGATTTGGGTGTGTCATTTTAGGAGAAAAAAAATGAAAAAAAGGTGTGGATTCTTAAGAGGAACATAGAGCTGACGGGTTATACACAATCGGCAAGACAGAACAGCAGCCCCTGGTAAGACAGGGGGGGGGGGGTGCATTTATGTAAACAACAGCTGGTGCACGATATCTAAGGAAGACTCAAAGCTTTGCTCGCCTGAGGTTGAGTTTCTTATGATAAGCTGTAGACCACACTATTTACCCAGAGAGTTTTCATCTGTATTTTTCGTAGCTGTTTAGATACCACTAAAACCACACTAAATGAGTTGCATTTCGCCATAAGCAAACAGGAAAATGCTCATCCAGAGGTGGCGTTCCTAGTGGCCGGCGACTTTAATGCAGGGAAACTTAAATCAGTTTTACCGAATTTCTATCAACATGTTAAATGTGCAACCAGAGGGAAAATAATTCTAGACCATCTCTACTCCACACACAGAGACGCGTACAAAATTCTCCCTTGCCCTCCATTTGGCAAATCTGACCATAATTCTATACTCTTGATTCCTTCTTACAAGCAAACATTTAAGCAGGAAGAACCAGTGAGTTGGTCTATAAAAAAGGGGTCAGATGAAGCAGATGCTAAACTACAGGACTGTTTGCTAGCACAGACTGAAATATGTTCCGGGATTCTTCAGATGGCATTGAGGAGTACACCACATCAGTCACAGGCTTTATTGATAAGTGCACCGAGGATGTCGTCCCCACAGTACGTACATACTCAACCAGAAGCTGTGGATTACAGACAACATTCGCACTGAGATAAAGGGTAGAGCTGCCACTTTCAAGGAGTGGGACTCCAACCCGGAAGCTTATAAGAAATCCCGCTATGCCCTCTGACGAACCATCAAACAGGCAAAGCGTCAATACAGGAGTAAGATCGAATCGTACTACACCGGCCCCAATGCTCGTCTTATGTGGCAGGGCTTGCAAACTATTACAGACTACAAAGGGAAGCACAGCCGAGAGCTGCCCAGTGACGTGAGCCTACCAGACGAGCTAAATAACTTCTATGCTCGCTTTGAGGCAAGTACCACTGAAACATGCATGAGAGCACCAACTGTTCCGGATGACTGTGTGATCATGCTCTCCGCAGCCGATATTTTTTATTACATTTTTTATTTCACCTTTATTTTACCAGGTAGGCTAGTTGAGAACAAGTTCTCATTTGCAACTGCGACCTGGCCAAGATAAAGCGTAGCAATTCGACACATACAACAACACAGAGTTACACATGGAATAAACAAAACATACAGTCAATAATACAGTAGAACAAAAGAAAACAAAAAGTCTATATACAGTGATGGCGAAGTAAATTACAATATAGCAATTAAACACTGGAATGGTAGATCGGCAGAGGATGAATGTGCAGGTAGAGATACTTGGGTGCAAAGGAGCAAAATAAATAAATAAATACCAGTATGGGGATGAGGTAGGTAGATAGCCCATCTGTAAACAGCCCATCTATGTACAGGTGCAGTGATCTGTAAGCTGCTCTGACAGCTGATGCTTAAAGCTAGTGAGGGAGATTTGAGTCTCCAGCTTCAGAGATTTTTGCAATTCGTTCCAGTCATGGGCAGCAGAGAACTGTAAGGAAAGATGACCAAAGGAGGAATTGGCTTTGGGGGTGACCAGTGAGATATACCTACTGGAGTGCGTGCTACGAGTGAGTGCTGCTATGGTGACCAGTGAGCTAAGATAAGGCGGGGCTTTACCTAGCAGAGACTTGTAGATAACCTGTAGCCAGTGGGTTTGGCGACGAGTATGAAGCGAGGGCCAACCAACGAGAGCATACAGGTCGCAATGGTGGGTAGTGTATGGGGCTTTGGTGACAAAATGGATGGCACTGTGATAAACGGCATCCAGTTTGTTGAGTAGAGTGTTGGAGGCTATTTTATAGATGACATCACCGAAGTCGAGGATCGGTAGGATGGTCAGTTTTACGAGGGTATGTTTGGCAGCATGAGTGAAGGATGCTTTATTGCGATATAGGAAGCCGATTCTAGATTTAATTTTGGATTGGAGATGCTTAATGTGAGTCTGGAAGGAGAGTTTACAGTCTAACCAGACACCCAGGTATTTGTAGTTGTCCACGTATTCTAAGTCAGAGCCGTCCAGAGTAGTGATGCAGGGCGGGCGAGCAGGTGCGGGCAGTGATCGGTTGAATAGCATGCATTTAGTTTTACTTGCGCTTAAGAGCATTTGGAGGCCACGGAAGGAGAGTTGTATGGCATTGAAGCTTGTCTGGAGGTTAGTTAACACAGTGTCCAAGGAGGGGCCAGAAGTATACAGAATGGTGTCGTCTGCGTAGAGGTGGATCAGAGAATCACCAGCAGCAAGAGCAACATCATTGATGTATACAGAAAAGAGAGTCGGCCCGAGAATTGAACCCTGTGGCACACCCATAGAGACTGTCAGAGGTCCGTACAAAACAGGCCCTCCGATTTGACACACTGAACTATATCAGATAAGTAGTTGGTAAACCAGACGAGGCAATCATTTGAGAAACCAAGGCTGTCGAGTCTGCCAATAAGAACGTTGTGATTGACAGAGTCGAAAGCCTTGGCCAGGTCGATGAATACGGCTGCATAGTAATGGCTCTTCTCGATGGCGGTTATGATGTCGTTTAGAACCTTGAGCGTGGCTGAGGTGCACCCATGACCAGCTCTGAAACCAGATTGCATAGCGGAGAAGGTATGGTGGGATTCGAAATGGTCAGTAATCTGTTTGTTAACTTGGCTTTCGAAGACCTTAGAAAGACAGGGTAGGATAGATATAGGTCTGTAGCAGTTTGGGTCTAGAGTGTCATCCCCTTTGAAGAGGGGGATGACCGCAGCAGCTTTCCAATCTTTGGGAATCTCAGATGATGCGAAAGAGAGGTTGAACAGGCTAGTAATAGGGGTTGCAACAATTTCGGGAGATCATTTTAGAAAGAGAGGGTCCAGATTGTCTAGCCCGGCTGATTTGTAAGGGTCCAGATTTTGCAGCTCTTTCAGAACATCAGCTATCTGGATTTGGGTAAAGGAGAAATGGTGGGGGCTTTGGCAGGTTGCTGTGGAGGGTGCCGGGCAGTTGACCGGGATAGGGGTAGCCATGTGGAAAGCATGGCCAGCCGTAGAGAAATGCTTATTTAAATTCTCAATTATGGTGGATTTATCGGTGGTGACAGTGTTTCCTAGCCTCAGAGCAGTGGGCAGCTGGGAGGAGGTGCTCTTATTCTCCATGGACTTTACAGTGTCCCAGGACTTTTTTGAGTTTGTACTACAGGATGCAAATTTCTGTTTGAAAAAGCTTGCCTTAGCTTTTCTAACTGCCTGTGTATTTTTGTTCCTAACTTCCCTGAAGAGTTTTGGTGGTTTTCCGAAGCCAGGATTCAGACAGGGATAAGACATCTGGGTTGGCAGAGTGTTCTAAAGCAGTGAGTAAAACAAACTTAGGGAGTAGGCTTCTAATGTTAACATGCATGAAACCTAGGCTTTTACGTTAACAGAAGTCAACAAATGAGAGCACCTGGGGGGTGGGAGTGGAGCTAGGCACTGCAGGACCTGGATTAACCTCCACATCACCAGAGGAACAGAGGAGAAGTAGGATAAGGGTACGGCTAAAGACTATATGAACTGGCCGTTCAGAACAGAGAGTAAAAGGAGGAGGTTTCTGGGCACGATAGCATAGATTTTTTTATTTTTTTAATTTATTTATTTCACCTTTATTTAACCAGGTAGGCTAGTTGAGAACAAGTTCTCATTTGCAACTGCGACCTGGCCAAGATAAAGCATAGCAGTGTGAGCATACAACAAAGAGTTACACATGGAGTAAACAATTAACAAGTCAATAACACAGTAGAAAACAAAGGGGGGGTCTATATACAATGTGTGCAAAAGGCATGAGGAGGTAGGCAAATAATTACAATTTTGCAGATTAACACTGGAGTGATAAATGATCAGATGGTCATGTACAGGTAGAGATATTGGTGTGCAGAAGAGCAGAAAAGTAAATAAATAAAAACAGTATGGGGATGAGGTAGGTGAAAAGGGTGGGCTATGTACCAATAGACTATGTACAGCTGCAGCGATCGGTTAGCTGCTCAGATAGCTGATGTTTGAAGTTGGTGAGGGAGATAAAAGTCTCCAACTTCAGCGATTTTTGCAATTCGTTCCAGTCACAGGCAGCAGAGTACTGGAACGAAAGGCGGCCAAATGAGGTGTTGGCTTTAGGGATGATCAGTGAGATACACCTGCTGGAGCGCGTGCTACGGATGGGTGTTGCCATCGTGACCAGTGAGCTGAGATAAGGCGGAGCTTTACTTTAGATTCAAGTATATGAGTAAGACCTTTAACTTGTTGAGTGTAGGGGGCAGTATTTTTATGTTTGGATGAAAAATGTACCCAAATGAAACTGCCTATTTCTCAGGCCCAGAATCTAGAATAAGCATATAATTGTCAGATTAGGATAGAAACAGAACTGATTTTGCATGCGAAAACCTGAGGAAAATCCAACCAGGAAGTGCTGTTTTTCCTGAAACCTCTCTGTTCCATTGCATGCCTTCCCTCCATTTAAAGGGATATCAACCAGATTCATTTTCCCATGGCTTCCATATGGTCTGATCAGTCTTTAGACATAGTTTCAGGCTTTTATTCTGAAAAATGAGTGAGAAAGATCACATTGCGTCAGTGGATGGCTGGGTGCCAGCAGCGTTTTGCATGCGGGAGCAGCTTGGAGCAGACATTTTCTCTCACACTCCTATTGAAAAAGCTACGGCCCGGTTGAAATATTATCGATTATATATTGTAAAAACAAGCTGAGGATTGATCATAAAAAATGTTTGACATGTTTCTACGGACTTTACGAACTTTTCACTTTATGGTGAGCGCTCGAGCCTGTGGATCTCTGAACATAATGCGCCAAACTAATGGAGGTATTTTGGATATAAAAATAATCTTTATGGAACAAAAGGAACATTTATTGTGTAACTTCGCAAACATCCGAAGATCATCAAGGTAATTGATTCATTTTATTGCTTTTCTGACTTTCGTGACCAATCTACTTTGCTGCTAGCTGTTTGTAATGTTTTGTCTGCTGAGAGAGATGTCCTTACATAAACGCTTGGTATGCTTTCGCCGAAAAGCTTTTTTGAAATCTGACACGCCAGGCGGATTAACAACAGGGTAAACTGTGTTTTGCTATATTGCACTTGTGATTTCATGAAAGTTAAATATTTTTAGTAATTTAATTTTCATTTTCATTCTGAAAATGTTAACGAAAATGATCCCGCTAACGGGATGGGTCCATGAAATGCTTTGAAAGTTAAACAGGTCAACATTCACAAAGCCGCTGGGCCAGACGGATTACCAGGACGTGTACTCCGAGCATGAGCTGACCAACTGGCAAGTGTCTTCAATTACATTTTCAACCTCTCCATGTCTGATTCTGTAATACCAACATGTTTCAAGCAGACCATCATAGTCCCTGTGCCCAATACTAAGGTAACCTGCCTAAATGACTACCGACCCGTAGCACTCACATCTGTAGCCATGAAATGCTTTGAAAGGCTGGTCATGGCTCACATCAATACCATTATCCCAGAAATCCTAGACCCACTCCAGTTTGCATACCGCACCAACAGATCCACAGATGATGCAATCTCTATTGCACTCCACATTGCCTTTTCCCACCTGGACAAAAGGAACACCTATGTGAGAATGTTATTCATTGACTACAGCTCAGCGATCAACATCATAGTGTCATCAAAGCTCACCACTAAGCTAAGGACCCTGGGACTAAACACCTCCCTCTGCAACTGGGTCCTAGACTTCCTGACGGGCCGACCCCAGGTGGTAAAGCTAGGTAACAACACATCCGCCACGCTGATCCACAACACGGGGGCCCCTCAGGGGTGCGTGCTCAATCCCCTCCTGTACTCCCTGTTCACTCATGACTGCACGGCCAGGCACAACTCCAACACCATCATTAAGTTTGCTGATGACACAACAGTGGTAGGCCTGATCACCGACAACGATGAGACAGCCTATAGGGAGGAGGTCAGAGACCTGAGCATATGGTGCAAGGACATAAACCTCTCCCTCAACGTGATCAAGACAAAGGAGATGATTGTGGACTGCAGGAGAAAGAGGACCGACCATGCCCCCATTCTCATTGACGGGGCTGCTGTGGAGCAGGTTGAGAGCTTCAAGTTCCTTGGCATCCACATCAACAACAAACTAACATGGTCCAAGCACACCAAGACAGTCGTGAAGAGGGCACGACAAAACCTATTCCCAATCAGGAGACTGAAAAGTTTTGGCATGGGTCCTCAGATCCTCAAAGATTTTACAGCTGCACCATCGGGAGCATCCTGACTGGTTGCATCCCTGCCTGGCAACTGCTCGGCCTCCGACCGCAAGGCACTACAGGGGGTAATGCGTACGGCCCAGTACATCACCGGGGCCAAGCTCCCTGCCATCCAGGACCTCTATACCAGGCGGTGTCAGAGGAAGGTTCTAAAAATCGTCAAAGACTCCCGCCACCCTAGTCATAGACTGTTCTCTCTGCTACCGCACGGCAAGCGGTACCGGAGCACTAAGGCTAGGTCCAAGAGGATTCTGAACAGCTTCAACCCTCAATCCCTAAGACTCCTGAACAGCTAATCAAATGGCTACCCAGACTATTTGCACCCCCCTCCCCTCCCCATTACACTGCTGCAACTCTCTGTTATTATCTATGCAGAGCCACCTTGACAACCCTACCTGCATAATCATAATTATCTCAAATACCTCGACACCGGTGCCTCCGCACATTAACACATTGACTCTGTGTCACGCCCTGGTCTTAGTATTTTGTGTTTATATATTTATTTGGTCAGGCCAGGGTGTGACATGGGTTTATTTTGTGTTGTGTTTTTGTATTGGGGTTTTAGTGGTATTGGGATTGTGGCTGAGTAGGGGTGTCTAGCATAGTCTATGGCTGCCTGAGGTTCTCAATCAGAGTCAGGTGATTCTCGTTGTCTCTGATTGGGAACCATATTTAGGTAGCCTGGGTTTCACTGTGTGTTTGTGGGTGATTGTTCCTGTCTCAGTGTGTTTGTATTCACCAGACAGGCTGTATAGGTTTTCACATTTTCCGTTTGTTGTTTTTGGATTGTTCGTATTCGTTTTCATTAAACATGTATCGAACTAACCACGCTGCATTTTGGTCCGACTCTCCTTCAACGGAAGAAAGCCGTAACACTCTGTACCGGTACCCCCTGTATATAGCCCCACTATTGTTATTTACTGCTGCTCTTCAATTATTAGTTTTTCTTATCGCATACTTTTAAAAATGTTTTATTTTTTAGGTATTTTCTTAAAACTGCATCGTTGGTTAAGGGCTTGTAAGTAAGCATTTCACTGTATGGTCTACACCTGTGGTATTCGGCGCATGTGACGAACAAAATGTGATTTGATTTGATTAAAGTCATGGACAACAGTAGACAGTGAGGGGATTCATAAATCTTCACAGTAAATGGAAGTTCCTGGCTGTTTGTGTGTGTGTGTGTGTGTGTTTGTGTGTGTGTGTGTGTGTGTGTGTGTTTGTGTGTTTGTGTGAGAGAGAGATAGTTGAAAGGTGCACAAAAGCACCAAGCCAAAACGCTCAACTCAGCTCCTCTCAGGATGTGGAGAAACTGCAGTGCTGTGCTGCAGTGTGTTGCCATGTGGGGCCCCCAGGGGCCATGAGATAACATCATGAGTGGCCAGGGCAGCATGCGTCACCAGAGTTATGGGGGTCATGTAACGTGTGTGTGGACTGTGTGGACAATGTGAAAAGAGGTGTGTGTGTATGTGTGTGGACGGAAATGTGAGAAAAGGGAGGAGTGTTCTGTCTGTGGGAAGCAGGTGTGTGTGTTTATGTGTGTCTGTATGTGTGTGTGTGTATGTGTGTATGTGTGTGCCTGAGTGCGTGTGTGCATGTGTGTTTGTGTTGCTGTTTCAAAACACATCCTGCAGGCAAGTATGGTCCTAGTATGGTCTCACCCACTGCTACTGCCATAGGCTAGACTGTCCTTGTGTGATCTCCAACCAGTGTGTTTCCTGTCTGCCTCGACAGCCTAGATCAGGGATCATCAACTAGATTCAGCCAATCTTTTCTTCTTCTTTTCTTTTCTTGTGGTCAAGGGGCTGGAACATAATGACAATTATTTGTAGACTGGAAATTGACCGCAAGAAGCCATAACAGATTTTATTTTGACTAAAACATTTGTATACAATCACATACACTGAGTGTACAAAACGCTAAGAACACCTGCTCTTTTGATGACATAGACTTACCAGGTGAATCCAGGTGAAATCTATGATTCCTTATTGATGTTGCCTGTTAAATCCACTTCAAACAGTATAGATGAAGGGGAGGAGACAGGTTAAAGAAGGATTTTTAAGCCTTGAGACAATTGAGACATGGATAGTATATGCGTGCCATTCAGAGGGTGAAAGAGCAAGACAAAATATTAAAGTGCCTTTGAACAGGTATGTTAGTAGGTGCCAGGCGCACCAATTTGTGTCAAGAACTGCAACACTGCTGGGTTTTTCATGTTCAACAGTTTTCCGTGCGTATCAATAATGGTCCACCACCCAATGGACATCCAGCCAACTTGACACAAAAGTGGGAAACCTTGGAGTCAACATGGGCCAGTATCCCTGTTGAACGTTTTCAACACCTTGTAGAGTTGATGCCCCGATGAATTGAGGCTCTTCTGATGGAAAAAAAGAGGGGTACAACTCAATATTAGGAAGGTGTTCTTAATGTTTTGTTCACTCAGTGTATATCTCTTTATTAAGCGTGGAAATAATATTTTTATGTCCTATTACCAGAGAAAGTGAAACTTTCCTTGATATGAAAAAGTCCCAAGCTGCTAATAACAACAATGCAAGCCTATCGATACACTTTCTTACCCATTCATTGCAGCTGCAGTGCTGGTTGTAGTGCTAGTAGAAGTAGGGAGAATATTATGGCTTATAGAAGTATTGAATAAAAAGTGTTGACAATGCTGAGTAAAAATGTAAACATGAACTCATAAAAACATCCACTCTTTACTGTATTCATCGATAGTTTCTCTCTAGTCATGTTTTTAAAGTTTAGAAATCTCACAGTCTCAACTTTGTTGTATCTTTCTTTTACACCTGCTACATTACGGCAGACACGGTAATCTGAAAGCTGGTTGCAATTTCAGTTTAATCCGCCAGAACAGACAGAACAAATATTACAACAAATATTATGGTTGAACACAAATATGCTAACTGAATTTAAAAAAATAGTTTAATCTTTGTAAATTATGTCATAAATAGGACTGGTGAAGTTATGTCACACATGCAGCTAACAAAAATACATGGACATGTCTTCTCTACAACCAACTAATCGCAGCATTACAGTTTTCTCTCAGTCCAACTTCCACCTTCCGCCATACGTCCGCTTATTTTTCTTCCTCCTGTTATGCGACTTGTCAATGGTCTATTGTACAGATGAATAATATAACAAATCCCTTCCCTACCTCTGTAGGTCTCAAGCTGAGGTCCAATTCCAGTTTTGAAAGAGTGGTTTTCTGGCATTAAAGAGAGAGAGAGAGAGAGAGAGAGAGAGATAACGGCAAGAGAGAGAAAGAGAGAGAAAAAGATAGAGAGAGAGCTTACTCCTACATTTTCCTTCTCTGACTTCCACATCCACAGGATATGCACCATATATCTTTGGCTGGGCGGTGGTGGAGACAGTGTGAAGTATTGCGTTGACAGAGAATGGTTTGTCGAGTGTCCTGGAGCTTAAGCCTCTCTTTGGGTTGGCGCCCTGTGTGCAGGGGATCTCTGGTGCCAAATACCAACAGCCTCCCTCTCCTCTCACACCCCATTGATAACGTGATTGATGGGGCATCCAGTTAGTCAACGGATCGCAAATCAATGCTTCATTGGAGGCCATAATCCGTTTAAGGCCTTGGTGACTACATAGAGATTGGCTCTGCACATCTACGTGATTACTTTGTGTGTGTGTGTGTGTGTGTGTGTGTGTGTGTGTGTGTGTGTGTGTGTGTGTGTGTGTGTGTGTGTGTGTGTGTGTGTGTGTGTGTGTGTGTGTGTGTGTGTGTGTGTGTGTGTGTGTGTGTGTGTGTGTGTGTGTGTGTGTGTGTGTGTGTGTGTGTGTGTGTGTGTGTAGGGGGGTTATGTTATTTGCTGCTGTGTCATTTTGTGACCAGAACACTTCTTTATAATATTTCACATAGTATAAGTGTGAATGTGAGTGTGTGTGTGAACCAACAGGCTGCTGGCACCAGGGATTAGCCGTCTTCAGCGTTTCTTCTCCTTTCCTCTCCTCCCTTCCAGTCTTCCTTTCCTCTCTTCCCCTCCGCAGTGTCTCCTGACAGACTCCACAGCGTCACACTGTGCAGAGGAATGAGTATATGCACTACAGAGATGCCTGGCCCTTTCAAAGTGTGTGTGTGTGTGTGTGTGACACCCTGGATCAATGTTCCATTATAAACCATCCAGAGAAAGAAGGGAAGAACAGAGGAAGAGAATCAACAATGGTCTCAGTTTTCTATGGTAGATGTCTGAATCTGGACATAAGGTGTGTTTAAATGTAGAGACACAGATGGTTAACTGGAGGGGCTGTTTGAAAAGACCAACATGTGAACACAAGCAAGTGTGTGAGTACGCCTGTGTGTGTGTGTGTAGACAGATCTGACAGATGATTCAGGAGGAAGTCTCTAAAGCAGTGGTCACTACTTTGTTTGAGTGGAGATGTAGTGAGGTGCGTACTGGCGGCAGAGAAGTCAGGCGCAGGAGAGCGAAAACTGATTTACAATGGTGTCGTTTAATATCCATAAACCACCGTCAACAGAACAATACAATAAATGGGTCAAACAAAACCCGGTAATACCAGCATACCGTGCATAAGCACTACAAGAAACAATTACCGACAAGGACACGGGGGAGAACAGAGTGTTAAATACACAACATGTAATTGATGGAATTGGAACCAGGTGAAGACAAGACCAAACCAATGGAAAATGAAAAGTTGATCAGCGATGGCTAGAAGGTGGGTGACTTTGACCGCCGAACAAGGAGAGGGACCAACTTCGGCGGAAGTCGTGACAGGAGATCACTTTTTGAGTTAAAATACAAGCCGAGATCTACCGATCAGATTTTTTTTAACATACCATTTAAAAAAAAAAGCCTATTAAACCTATTAAAACAGTATTGGAGTAATGAGGTTTGTGCAGTAGGCTATTTGGCCCAAAACATTATCATAGCATTTTGGCTTTGCTTGAATTGCCCTGCCAATACATTGTTGTTCATCTCAGACCATTAAACGAACAAAACATTTGAGGTAGGCTATATGATCACACTGGTAATAGATAAGTTGTTGTATTTATTGTGAGGCACAACTAAGTGAGTATATGTTTAAATCATTTCCTTTTTTTATTTTACCTGGCTTATGATCCTGCATCTGATTGTTTGTCTCAGTGAAGGGAGAGAGAGAAGCATCTTTTCACTTTCCCTTTCCTCCACTGACACTGACCAAAAAGGGACACCATGTTCCAGAACGCGCATATTATGGCTTATAAAAGTGTTAAATAAAAAGTGTTGACAATGCTGAGTAAAAATGTAAACATGAACTCATAAAAACATCCACTCTTTACTGTATTCATCGATAGTTTCTCTCTAGTCATGTTTTTAAAGTTTAGAAATCTCACAGTCTCAACTTATCATAAATAGGACTGGTGGAGTTATGTCAAACATGCAGCTAACAAAATATATGGAAATGTCTGCTCTACTCAAAATTACAACCAACTAATCGCAGTATTACTGCAAAAATGGAAGAGACATGTGGAAGGGGGAGAAAGTAAGGAACTTATCTGTCTACCCTGAATTAAAGACCAACATTTGCTAAACAAAATTGTGATGAATAAGGAAGTTGACCAGATAATTTAAGGACCAAAAAATTGACAGCTGTGTCATATTGATTGCAAAAGAGATTTTCGATGTACCGATTCCATGGCACACGGTTTATGAACTGATACACAAAACAATGCTGGATACCAAAGTTAGTTTTTAAATTTGAATTATTTTACAAAATTGCAACCAGTAGGACGTTATATATTTGGGGGATACAACCATCCCAGCTCTGCAGATTTTGCCCCGCAGAGACAGAATCATTGGATCATTTGTTTTGGTACTGCCCATAAGTAGCTTGTTTTTGGTCGCAGGTTCAGGAATGTCTGAAGAATTGTAACATATACCTGGAGCTAACTCTGCAAATAGCACTGCTGAGTGATTTAAAAAGTCATAGTCAATCAATAATATAATAATACTCTTAGCAAAAAAATATATTTTTAATTTACAATATGTAGAATCTATGAGAATAGAAAGGTTTTTGTGAGACATCACAAAAGATTTGAAAAATATATGACAAATAGAAATTTTTATTTTATCTTTATTTTACTAGGCAAGTCAGTTAAGAACAAATTCTTATTTTCAATGACGGCCTAGGAACAGTGGGTTAACTGCCTGTTCAGGGGCAGAACGACAGATTTGTACCATGTCAGCTCAGGGATTCGAACTTGCAACCTTTCGGTTACTAGTTTAACGCTCTAACCACTAGGCTACCCTGCCGCCACCGGATGGTGTTCAGAGATAGTTGGGAGGGTTGAGTGGAGCTGAAGGATGGGACTCAAAACAAACAAAAGATAACTATTGTAAAATATACTGTGACCGTAAAATGTATATAGTATGTATAATCTGGACGTAGAAGCCTAAGAGTTGTTGTCCATTAGTTTACTCTAATTACGGGATGGTAGGGTTAGGGGAAAATAATAAAGAAAATATATATCAAAATATGTATTTTATATATTTACAAAAAATATATTGGAGATTGGAAATGATGCAGACAATAACATTGATGGAACCCACAATCTATCTGAAATATTAAAGCTGATCTACTCCCTAAAAAATACACAGTAATCTGAGTAATCTGATTGGCCAGTGGAGATTTGCTCCCTCCGGGAATTCAGAGTTTGTACCTTCAGACATATGAATTGGTTCAAAATGGGAACACATCAACTACCCGGCGAGCAGGGGAACTGAATCTGGTGCACCTACCATCCAACAACTCGAGATGAATTAAAAAAAATAGGAACGCAAGGTTTATTTACAGGTTTTTTACAGAAATGTTTGACGATCGACTAGGAATGTCTTGGAGATCAACTAGGAATGCCTTGGAGATCGACTAGGAATGCCTTGGAGATCGACTAGGAATGCCTTGGAGATCGACTAGGAATGCCTTGGAGATCGACTAGGAATGCCTTGGAGATCGACTAGGAATGCCTTGGAGATCGACTAGGAATGCCTTGGAGATCGACTAGGAATGCCTTGGAGATCGACCAGTTGGTGGCCACTCCTCTATATTATTGCTACTACTAAATGTAAACAATAACATATCATCACCAAAAACCGAAGATGATATTCTGTCAGACGTGAGGTTTTCCAGCTCCATGAGAACGTAAAAGGTTTAGCCAATTTATGCAGCACACTGTAAAAACATTTCAACAACGTCATGCAGTTCTGTTTGGTTGACAATCATTTTTTGTGTATTTCGCTTGGCACCGAAAACCCCCTCCAGTCCTCAGCCTGAAAAATGTACCTAGTATAAAAAAAAGCAAAGTCATCAAAACAATGACATAAAAACTCACTCTACCTTTGTAAATGTATTTCTAATTTATTTACTATTTTGAGAGATAACCTCCATGTTGTTTGTGGTCCTCCATGGGATTGAAGGTGTGTGTGCGTGTATGAACTACATTGCCAAAGGCGTATGGATCCAAGGTGGTCTGACTGGAACTACTTTCTCAGGAGCTCACTGAAACTCAACAGTCATGTTACAAGTCCCAGGAATAGACCAGACACAGTTTTCAAATTCAAATAACTATTGTTCCATGAGGAAAGGTCTATGCCAAGGTGATGCAGCTATTATCACAACAACACTGACAAAGATGTTGCTAGGCCATATGTTCAGTGATCAGTGTTACAACTGTCTGCTGAACAGCTGTGGGTAAAACAGTTTCTTTACAAGAAGCCCATCATTGCTATCCATATTACAGTCTCATGCTGAGCTAAAATGAGAGGTGGGTAGTCTGTAAAAACTCTCACTTCACTAAATGTACATTCAGCCAGAGACTAGATTCTACCAGAAACTTTACTGTAGCTGCTAATCTAGGAACACTCCTCATAGACTTAGAAAAATGAAAGGACTAATTGAAGCATACACACTTCGAATTTTTTTTTTTTTTTTTTTTAATTTTACCTTTATTTAACCAGGCAGGTCAGTTAAGAACACATTCTTATTTTCAATGACGGCCTGGGAACAGTGGGTTAACTGCCTGTTCAGGGGCAGAACGACAGATTTGTACCTTGTCAGCTCGGGGGTTTGAACTCGCAACCTTCCGGTTACTAGTCCAATGCTCTAACCACTAGGCTACGCTGCCGCCCCATGTGCTATCTAAAACCTAAAAGGATTCTTCGGTCGTTCCCATAGAATAACCATAGAATAACCCTTTGGTAGAACCCTTTTGGTTAGAGTTAGAGCCCTTTTGGGTTCCATGTAGGTGTCACGGTGGTCATAAAGAGGAGACCAAGGCGCAGCGTGGTAAGCGAACATAACTCTTTAATAAAAGAGAGAACACTGAACAGAACTAAACAAAACGTGACGCAATATGGCTAGTGCAGAACAGGCAACTAAATATAGAATAACAACCCACAAAATAACCAAGGAACATGGCTATCTAAATATGGTTCCCAATCAGAGACAACGATAAACAGCTGCCTCTGATTGAGAACCAATCTAGGCAACCATAGACATATAAACACCTAGACTAGAAAAACCCTTAGACATACAAAAACCCCTAGACAATACAAAAACTAAACAAACCACCCTCATCACACCCTGACCTAACCAAATAATAAAGAAAACAAAGATAACTAAGGTCAGGGCGTGACAGTAAGATCCTTTCCATAGAGGGTTCTACGTGAAACCAAAAAGGGTTCTACTATCTGGAACCAAAAATGGTTCTCCTATGGGGACAACTGAAGAAACATTTCGGAAACCTTTTTTCTAAGACTGTACAGTGAAGGTTTGATTGTTATACAACAACATTCTGTTGTTAATCTGCTAGAAATACATTACATAACAAATCTGAGCCCAACACTCTGTGTATGTCTGTTATGACTTGGATCTTCCAAGGTTGATGATCAGTTTAGCAGCTTTTCTTCCACCGTGACAGCTAACATTGTTTAGGGTGTGACTGACTGATCAATGAGAGCCAGTATTATTGGGGTGTGACTGACCAATTACCAATGACCATCCCTTGTTAGAGAGGAGCCTGAGATCGATATGTTATGGTAAATCAAAACCAATCGGCCGCTAAGAAGAGATATTGACCAAAAATGACACCTGACAAAAATTGTAGTACTATGGCAATATTATCACACAAGTTTTTGCCATTTGATGGAAGTTAAGAATCATCCTAAAGCCCAGTGGTAGAGTTGTAGATCCAATAGATATTTCCTGTGAGCTTGCAGGAGACTGGAGGAGACTGAAACATTGGCGAGAGGAGCAGTAAGAGGAGTAGTGATCCTCCTGTTGGCTTCTGGTGGGAGTCCTAATGGCATCTGAGCTACACTGAGACCTGTGGCTCTGGTAACACGGACAACAATGACCCTTTTATTGTTGCACAGAGAAGCAGTCACCTCTAGTCTACTCTTTCATTTGAGTGGGTGTGTTTATCTGTTTTTGCAGTTTGTTGGCGAGCCAGGGAAACAGAGTTTGAATTTATAGCTTCGGGATTATCTTGCAGGATACTTTTTATAAAATGAATCATCACCGTTATAGTGGAGCCAGTTTATTGCACACAATTTACTGTTTCCTGTCTGTTTGGGAGGCGAAGCCATTTTGAAATGAATGTTATCATTGAAAATAAAACTATTGAAGCTGATTTTCATGATTTAACCTCTTCTTCTACATTCTCCCTAAATATTGCTCTTAGCATTCCTGTGTGATTCACTTGTATTTTGACTGAATACATGGACATCCAGTCACACAGGGTTGTAAAAAACAGAATATAATTTAGATCACTTCAATTGCATGAAATGACAAAGCTTCCCACTGGGCACAGAAGGCAGTTCAAAGTCTAGTTTGGATTTACATTTGGTTGAGTTGTCAACTAACTTGAATTTAATGTGAAATCAGCAACAAATGTCCCCATGTCATTGGATATAGGTTAAAAGTCGGGTGAAAAAGATGAAATGCCCTTATGTTGATGACTTTTTGCAAATCCAATCAGTTTTCCATGTCATCACATGAATGTCATTGGTTGAAATGGAAGTTGGACGGCCAGAATGGACCAGTCGGTCGGTCGGATGGTACGATAGGTCTCATTCTCATTTTATATATTTCCGTCCACTGCAAACAATTTAAAACAATATGCTACATCCTTTTATCTATAAACTAACACATTTTCGTCCACTTTTCCTCTCCTCTCTGCCTCTCCTCGATTACCTTTGATCTTTTTCAAAAGGAGGCCAGAGAGGAAGGAAGGAGGACGGCCAGCCGGCCGGGTGGACCTATCAGATTATTATGTGCCCGATATTGATGAATGGTAAATAATGTATCGTGTCCTTTTGGAGTCCCTTTCAATTGTAAATAGTTTCTAAACATTTCAACATTAATGTGGATGCTACCATGATTACAGATAATCCTGAAAAATTGTGAATAATGAGGATGGAGAAAGTTCATACCCCTCCAAAAAATTTTACCTCCCCTGTTATTGTAATGGTGAGAGGTTATGGGGGTATTATATTTGTGCGTCTGTAAATGTATAATTTCAAATTCAGAGTGCTGGAGTACAGAAACAAAACAACAAAACATTTGCCACTGTCCCAACACTTTTGGAGCTCAGATGGGACCAGTCGGCCGGGAAGATGGGACCAGTCGGCCGGGAAGATGGGACCAGTCGGCCGGGAAGATGGGACCAGTCGGCCGGGAAGATGGGACCAGTCGGCCGGGAAGATGGGACCAGTCGGCCGGGAAGATGGGACCAGTCGGCCGGGAAGATGGGACCAGTCGGCCGGGAAGATGGGACCAGTCGGCCGGGAAGATGGGACCAGTCGGCCGGGAAGATGGGACCAGTTGGCCCGGGAAGATGGGACCAGTCGGCTGGGAAGATGGGACCAGTCGCCCGGACGGCCAGATAGTACTCACACACCCACACCTTCAGCTGGTCCCACCTGGCCAACCGATTTGTCCTATCAAACTGACCGACTGTTACTATATGGCCAGCCAACTTGTCCTATCTGACTGACCGACTGTTACTATATGGCCAGCCGTCTTGTCATATCTGACCGGCCGAATGGTACTATCTAACTGGTCATATCTGGCCTGCTGAATGGTCCAATCTGGCAGTTCAACTCCTAACTGGTCCTATCTGGCTGGCCGAACATTGAAACTACGTTGATTCAACACATTTTTGCCTCTGCTCTTCTCCCTGTTACATTCCAGGATCCATAAAGGGGATCAACTCTGCACCAAGAAGCAGAGCCCACCAGGACTCCCATCCCAACACTCAGAGTCTTCATCTCCCCTTTCCGATCCTACGACAATCAAGCAACCATCCTCTCGAACCATCAAACTCCACCAACCATCTGAACCATGAAGCTCCTTTAACCATCCAGATCCATCATGATGCCTTAACCATCCAGAACCATCACAATGCCTTAACCATCCAGAACCATCATGCTCCACCAACCATCTGAACCATGAAGCTCCTTTAACCATCCAGATCCATCATGATGCCTTAACCATCCCGAACCATCACAATGCCTTAACCATCCAGAACCACCACGATGCCTTAAACATCCAAAACCATCATGATGCCTTAAACATCCAGAACCATCACGATGCCTTAACCATCCAGAACCATCACGATGCCTTAACCATCCAGAACCATCACGATGCCTTAAACATCCAGAACCATCACGATGTGATGTCGAAGGTGTAGTCTATACCTAGTGAACTCCATGTAAGTACTGGTCCTTTTCCAGTAATAAATGTTGTTTTGCCAATATGCCTGTTCTTTTTATGCCTGTTCACTAACTACCTTTCCTCATGAGAACCATACATACCATCCTGTCCTTCCTCTCCTTCCTTCCTGCCTTCATTGATTCCCCACCAACCACAGGGGACTGAGAGCCCTGGTGGTCTGCAAGGAAGATGAAAATGCACTATCTGTGTGGTAAAGTTCAGCCATTTCCTGTTCAAATGATCTCCAAGACACATCAATCATGGGCCTCCCAAGGCAAAAGGGCTGAAGTGGAGCGTTTTAGCCTCAGCCACACAGCTAGCTACCACACACACACACACACACACACACACACACACACACACACACACACACACACACACACACACACACACACACACACACACACACACCAAATGTCTTTATGGGGGTCTAGAGGATAGTAGCATCATCCACCATGCTGTAAAACAAATATACGCTAACTGTTTACATTACATCATTGAGGTTAAGTCGTGGCATATAGCGATGTCTCTGTGAAATAAAGATAATTAAATATAAAGACACGTTGTGTTCGGAGTTGCAGCTGAGATATTCTTCTCCAATCATTGGTTTTCTCTTAAATGGTCTTACAGTTTTTTTTTACAATCACTTTGGCACCTATTTCGTAACCTTGATGTCATTTTTCAAAACTCTGGACACAAAACTCACAACCAATGATCAAAATGCACATTTTTCAAAACTCAAACACTTTTTCCAATTGCTTGGATACAATACACATAAATCTAAGATCATTTGTTCATTGAACTAAAATCACCTGTTCAAAATGACACAACTTGACACAAAGTATTACCATTTCAAAATGCAATTCACACATTACATCTGAAATGATTGTCTATTCATTTCATTACAATGATCTAACTATCAATTGATTCAACTGCTCAAAATGATAAGTAACTGTTGCATAACTCTTAATAAATAGTTTTATGGAAACTGACAAACAATATTCCATGTTTAGATCATGAAAGTTTCAGGATAACGAGATCCATTGATATCAATTACCGTGAAACATGAACCAATTAGACTACATTATCTATGGATGTAATATTTCATCATCATTCTTTATCAGACACTGTTTCTATGGTCCCATGTACCACTTTTCCAGACCATGTTTTCAGATTTGACATTACTGTACACTCACCGGCCACTTTATTAGGTACACCTATCTAGTACTGGGTAGGACCCCCTTTTGCCTCCACAACAGCCTGAATTATTCATGGTGTTGTATGTTAAGAGATGCCTTTATGCACACCACTGTTTTAGACAGCTGTTTTTTGAGCATTTGTGGCCTTTCTGTCAGCTTGAATGAGTCTGGGCATTCTCCTCTGACCTCTCTCATTAAAAGGTGTTTTTGTCCACAGAAATACCGCTCACTGAATGTGTTTTGTTTATCGCACCATTCTCTGTAAACTCTAGAGACTGTAGTGTGTAAAAATCCCAGGAGGGCAATTGTTTCTGAGATGCTGGAATCACCATGTGTGGCATCAACAATCATACCACGGTCAAAGTTGCTTAGATTACTCATCTTGCCTGTTCTAATGTTTGGTCGAACAACATCTAAAGCTCTCTACTCTATATACTCTATATATTGAGTTGCAGGCAGCCACATGATTCGCTGTTCGAATGTAACCTTCCTTGATTAGCTAAATCAGGTCTGTAGAGCAGATGGCATGACCTATGTCATTGTGTGGGATAATGTCAGGTTCCACCATGCTCAAATGGTGCAAGCATGGTTTCAGGCCCAACCACAATTTACCACCCTGTACTTACCCCCATACTCTCCTTTCCTTAACCCGATTGAGGATTTTTTGTCCACATGGAGGTGGAAGGTATATGATAGGCGCCCTCACGAACAAGCCGCCCTTCGCCAGGCCATGGATGACGCATGCAATGACATCACGGCAGACCAGTGTCAGGCCTGGATTCACCATGCCCGAAGAGTCTTCCCAAGATGTTTGGCTAATGAAAACATCCATTGTGATGTGGATGAGAACCTATGGCCAAATCCACAAGACAGGGTTGAGGGTAATATAGAAGTACAGTAATCAAGCCTTTGTTTAGCTTTTTACAGTAAGCCAGGTGAGGAACACTGCAGTTGTGCATTCATATGCATTCATATCTTTAAAGAAACCTTGCACTTGCAGAATCATTGGTTCAAATAACTCATTTATCATGAAATACCATAGGAACATTCATTTAGATCACACACAAGATACCGATAGTTTCACTGTGTAGTTAGTTGTTCATCATTAAATATTGTAGTACAAAATATGTGATACATGTTTCGTTATGCTACTACATGTAAATACATCACTGTAAAAGGACTAGTAGAGAGAATACTACAGCCACAGTGGAATCATTGAACAAAATATGAAATGTATTGATGAAATAAAATAAAATCACAAAATAGGTTTCTTTGAATCAAAGCAAAAATAATTTGCAAAATTTTTTTTTTCAAATAATTATTTTTGCTTTGATTCAAAGAAACCTATTTTGTGATTTTATTGTATTTCATCAATACATTTCATATTTTGTTCAATGATTCCACTGTGGCTGTAGTATTCTCTCTACTAGTCCTTTTACAGTGATGTATTTACATGTAGTAGCATAACGAAACATGTATCACATATTTTGTACTACAATATTTAATGATGAACAACTAACTACACAGTGAAACTATCGGTATCTTGTGTGTGATCTAAATGAATGTTCCTATGGTATTTCATGATAAATGAGTTATTTGAACCAATGATTCTGCAAGTGCAAGGTTTCTTTAAAGATATGAATGCACAATGCAATGTTTTGAACATTGGAAAGCCTGTGTTACAAGTGATGACCATTTTGAGTTTTGTGTCTAGAGTTTTGAAAAATGACCACAAGGTTCTGAAATTAGTGCCAAAGTGATTGTAAAAAACTGTATTTTCATTGCATCGACTTTCCTGATGGTTCCAATGACAACAACTGAGAGGTTGGGTACATACACTATATATACAAAAGTATGTGGACACCCCTTCAAATGAGTGGACTTGGCTATTTCAGCCAAACACGTTGCTGACAGGTGTATAAAATCATGCACACAGACATGCAATCTCCATAGACAAACATTGACAGTAGAATGACCTTACTGAAGAGCTCAGTGACTTTCAACGTGGCACCATCATAGGATGCCACCTTTCCAAAAAGTCAGTTTGTCAAATTTCTGTCCTGATAGAGCTGTCCCGGTCAACTGTAACTGCTGTTACTGTGAAGTGGAAATTTGTAGGAGCAACAACGGTTCAGCCACGAAGTGGTAGGCCACACAAGCTCACAAAATGGGACCGCCGAGTGCTGAACTGCGTAGTACGTAAAAATGATCTGTCCTCGGTTGCAACACTCACTACCGAGTTCCAAACTGCCTCTAGAAGCACTGTCAGCACAATAACTGTTTGTAGGCAGCTTCGTGAAATGGATTTCCCTGGCCGAGCAGCTACACACAAGCCTAAGACACCGTGAACAATGGCAATGGTCGGCTGGAGTGGTGTAAAGCTCGCCGCCATTGGACTCTAGTACAGTGGAAATACGTTCTCTGGAGTGATGAATCACACTTCACCACCTGGCTGTCCGACGGAACACATCTGGGTCTGGCGGATGCAAGGAGAAAGCTACCTGCCCCAATGCATAGTGCGGACTGTAAAGTTTGGTGGAGCTTGAATAATGGTCTGGGGCTGTTTTTCATGGTTCGGGCTAGGCCCCTTTGTTCCAGTGAAAGGATGAAAGGACATCATGCCATTCTAGACAATTCTGTGCTTCCAACTTTGTGGCAACAGTTTGGGGAAGGCCTTTTCCTGTTTCAGGCCCTTTCCTCCATGCACAAAGTGAGGTCCATACAGAAATGGTTTGTTGAGATCGGTGTGGAAGAATTTGACTGGCCTGCAAAGAGCCCTGACCTCAACCCCATTGAACATCTTTGGGATGAATTGGAACGCCGACTACGAGCCAGGCCTAATCGCCCAACATCAATGCCCGACCTCACTAATGCCCTTGTGGCTGAATGGAAGCAATAATCCCCGTATCTCTCCTAGGGTTTCCCACCTGCAGTAGCGGTGCGTGGATAAAGTCACAGGGAAAGCCAAGCCAGAAGAAAAAGCCATATTACAACCTATGTGTTGTTATAATTGCGTTGTTTGCTCTATAACCCGTTAGTACGTATGCCTTGTGGCCGTCATATATAGGCCTAAGGCCGAGACAATAAGAAGACAGTGGCAGAATAAATTCACCACACCTTGGTTTCATAACAAAACTGGATAGCAACCAACCTCTGTCCGGTCAAGTCCACAAAGCACATTGCATGTAACAAACAGTTAAATGACCTACAGCATGGTCAAGCCAGTTAGCAAGTCAGTTTAGCGCAACGCTGATTGGCTATTATTTATATTTAACAAATATCAAGGGAGGCCAAATGCTCACTGGCATTCAATGCTACAGGCAGCAACGATCTCATACTCTTTATGACCAGACAACGTCAGAAAGATGCCCAAAAGAGGGGCGCTGTTTCGTTCGCTCAGATGCTTTTTCCAGTGAGATACATTCAGCCTCTTGCAAATTTAAGGAAAATTATGAAACACAGAGAGACGAAAGATACATTATTTTGATGTTTTTTTCTTTCTTTTTTTCTTGATACATTTTTGGGGGAAGCTTGGCTTCCCTTGGCATTCTTGAATACACACCACTGCCCACCTGACTAGTCCAGCAGCAGATGTGCCCTAATACAATAACAGAAAGATCCCCCCCCCCCCTCTCTCTCTCTCTCTCTCTCTCTCTCTCTCCCTCTCTCTCTCTCTCTCTCTCTCTCCCTCTCTCCCTCTCCCTCACTCTCACTCTCACTCTCACCCAGTTTCAATTTTGATATTGTGAACTGGATTTGGAGATAAGACTTTCTTTTGACCTTATGGAAAGGAGTGGGATTGTCAACTCAATAGTATAGGGATAAGACACTTATCCCTATACTGGTTATATCCTGGTACCCATTCCCAACCTTTTCTAAAGTTTGGGAAAAATACCTTAACAATATAATACCCTGTCGGCTCCTGATGTGAACGACCAGGGTTTCGTCCCAAATTGTACCCTAATTCCCTACATAGTAGTACACTGCTTTTGACCAGAGGCCAATTGGTCAAAAGTCAAAAGTAGTGCACTATATAGGGAATAGGGTGCCGTTTGGGACTCAGCCTAGGGCTTCGGCTTCAATGGGAAGGAATTTTGAAGTTTTGCCAGTCCATTAACTGTTTCTGCCTGGGACCAAGGACTTGGGGACCAAGGAACTACATCAAAACGGGTTGAATTGAGCCCCAGATTTTTACCTTTGAAGTTAGGTCGTTCTGATCAGACAGGGGAGAAGGACCACCTTGTTTGTTTACTATACCGACCGCTTTCCCTATAGGCTTTGTGGGGACGCCCATAGAGGTGGGATCCTTGGGGTCCTAGATGCTGCGAATGCCCATTTAGCTGAAAGAGGAAGTGGTCACAGAGAGCCGGGTGTGTCGGTGTTGATTTATCCCCATCCCTCTGTCGGTGTGTGTGTACTGTGTGTATATGTGTGTATGTCAGTCCCTCCAGGATTTCACAGAGATTATTTGTGATATTTGCGGGCAAAAATGCTTGATTTTGCTGGGATAATTCTGACATTTTGCCGATTTTGTCGAATTTGTAGAGAACGTGTGCTGAAGAGGGAAAACGTTTGTTGACGTGTGGCTTGATTGAACCAAATCACGTGATAAATGCTGTGATTGGTTGAAATTAGGAGCCCTCTATTTGCACTACGGCGATGGGTCAGTTTTGTATGATAAAACTGCAATGATTTTACTGTTTAATGCAGAAGTGCAGTGATTGGTCAAATGTACAAGACCTCGCATAATATGCAGGGAATTGTTGATTTAAAAAAAAAATGTGTGATTGCAGAATCCTGGTAGGAACTGGTTTGTGTATACTGTCTGCGTCCGTGACTGTGTGTGTGTGTCTACCAGATGTGCAGCAGTGAGAATCTCCAGCTCTGTAGGCGGTGGGTGCTGCTGAACATGTCAGCAGCAATGTGGAAGGAGGGATTTGGGAACATCCCATCACAAGTCGTACAGCAGGAGCCTGACACACACACACACACACACACACACACACACACACACACACACACACACACACACACACACACACACACACACACACACACACACACACACACACACACACACACACACACACACACACACACTACAAGTTGTACATCATGCCTCATTCCGGCCTGTTTTCATTTCAGTCAGGAGTGCAGCTGCTCTTCCAGAGTCCCAGACTGACCCCGGTTAACATTCCACCCTCTGGACCTGGACCCCACCTCTCTGTAATGTACAGTAGGTAGTGTCTATTGTCTAAGCTGTTGGTCTATTGTGGAAGAAGAGGAAGAGGAGGAAGAAGTGATGGGAGTGATGACACCTCGATGTAGAGGTGTTGTTCAAACTAAATCATACACTTTTAAAGGTGTGGAGTTTCTGAAACGACCATCACCACATGTCTGTTGTCAACAGTCTATTGTCCACAGTCTAGTGTCCACAGTCTATTGTCCACAGTCTATTATCCACAGTATATTGTCAACAGTCTATTATCCACAGTCTATTGTCCACAGTCTAGTGTCCACAGTCTATTGTCCACAGTCTAGTGTCCACAGTCTATTGTCCACAGTCTATTATCCACAGTATATTGTCCACAGTCTATTATCCACAGTCTATTGTCCACAGTCTATTGTCCACAGTCTATTGTCCACAGTCTATTGTCCACAGTCTATTGTCCACAGTCTATTGTCCACAGTCTGTTGTCTACAGTCTATTGTCCACAGTCTATTGTCCACAGTCTATTGTCCACAGTCTGTTGTCCACAGTCTATTGTCCACAGTCTATTGTCCACAGTATATTGTCCACAGTCTATTGTCCACAGTCTGTTGTCCACAGTCTATTGTCCACAGTCTATTGTCCACAGTCTATTGTCCACAGTCTGTTGTCCACAGTCTATTGTCCACAGTCTATTGTCCACAGTCTGTTGTCCACAGTCTATTGTCAACAGTCTATTGTCAACAGTCTATTGTCCACAGTCTATTGTCCACAGTCTATTGTCCACAGTCTATTGTCCACAGTCTATTGTCCACAGTCTGTTGTCCACAGTCTATTGTCAACAGTCTATTGTCAACAGTCTATTGTCAACAGTCTTTTGTCCACAGTCTATTGTCCACAGTCTATTTCTATGTGGATTTTAGATCAGTTCCAGTCAGTTCTCCCCTTTTCCCAAGTCCACTTCTGAATGGTCTGGCCAGGGGAACCTTTCACAGTAACCACTGGAAACTTGGTCAGACTATACACCAGGATGTGCACCATGTGGGCCATTCAACTTTCTGTGTGTGTGTGTGTTAAGCAGCTCTCTGATTGCTTATTTTCTATAAAGGGGGGAATGAATGTGCTAAATGAAATATGATGATAGTTGTAGCCATGTGTGATAATGTGTGGGAAAGATACTGTTCCTCTCTGGCCCTGGAAAGGATCCTGCTCCGCACACACACGCACGCACGCACGCACGCACGCACGCACGCACACACACACACACACACACACACACACACACACACACACACACACACACACACACACACACACACACACACACACACACACACACACACACACACACACATAGGTGGTCCAACTTTTACAATCCCTCAATGCCTGTGGAAACAAACACAAAAGATCCCCTGAATATGATTCCATCAGTTCCGGCTCACGTACAGTGGGACGGTAGAACAAATCAGGACAGAGTTCAGAAATGCAGCACGCCACATAAAATATGTCAGGTTACACCTTTCTTTGGACATACTAAACCATCCTTATCGCACTCAGGGGACTGTCTCAGTCCAAACTTAATAGGATTTCTGTTTTTCCTCCCAGAAATATGAAGATGTTGGAAACTCCAGGCTATCGGGGCTTATCTAAACCAACTTTTCTTTATGTTATTTTCTGAACTCTATTTCTCCTGTTCTGTGATCTGTTTCAAACAGCACAGCTAGCCTCCCTACAAGCCTTGCTTTCTGACCGATGCCACACCTTGTAAGACACGTAAGTCATCCTCTAGTGTAGTGAGAAAGAGTTGACGGCCTTGGTAAACACACACACAGTCATTCATGCGCACACACACACACACACACACACACACACACACACACACACACACACACACACACACACACACACACACACACACACACACACACACACACACACACACACACACACACACACACACACACACACGCACACACACCCTTTGCTGATGTCTGGATACCCAGATTACACCAGGCAGCTTGAGGAGAATAGAGCTAGAGAAACACAGTGAGAAAACCCAGAGAGCACCACTGTTCTTCATCTGAGAAAATATGTCACCACTCCTGGCTCACTGTGTGTGTGTGTGTGTGTGCTATCTAGGGGTTTTCTTCGAAACTTTAATGTCTGTGGAGTTTTATTATGCTTGGTAGGAAATCTGACAGAAGTGAACTGTGAGAAAAGTACATTTCAATCCTAATACAATAATATACACCTTCAATTATAAAATAAAGTTAACCTTCAATTAAATTAGATTATTTTAAGAAAAAATCCAAATGATTGGAAACATAGAATAGTGGGACTGTATTTGTGATTTATTTTGAGGAATTTTGTAAGTAGCTGTGAACTTTGACTAGCAGCTGGTTAACTGGTTCATCTGTATCACTATTAGTGAAGAAATCCTCATTGATCCGAACAAAACATTTCAACATTATTAGACTGATTAGTAGACAGCACCCTCATCTGGGAAACCTTGGAACAGAATGTCTGTACCATTACGTTTCAGTCAGATTACCTTACTTTCTCCCACTAGATGGCAGCACAGTCTTTGCATTAAAACAGAGATGTTCACTTTGTGACTGCAAAGCCAGTTCCACTGTTTTTTCATGCTTTCCCTCTAATCAGGGACTGATTTAGACCTGGGACACCAGGGGGGTGCAATTAATTATCAGGTGAAGAGAAAACCAGCAGTAATCCGGACCTCGTAGGGTAACACCTCGTAGGTATTCCCTGTCATAGCTGGTCTTGACCATATTATTTAGAGAGGAGGAAGAATCCATCTTTATGCTCTTGTTTTAATGATCTCTCACTTACAGCTCCAGAGAAGAAGAGAAAGGTCTTCAAAACTGTATTACTGTGTTGATATCCTAATTTGAAGCATCTCTCTGTCCGCCTCTCAGACAGCTGGCTACCCTCTCTGAGAGCTGCTCCTAGAACCTACTGCTGAGAATACTCAATCCGTCCTGTCCACTAATTTTACATCTTCAAAAAAGCTCTTCATCGTAAATGTCCACCAGTGAGAATAAAAAGCCATACTTTTTGTAAAATCACTGTAATTCACCATTGAAGTAGAGCAGAGGGCTTTCAAACTGGTGGTGGTCATGGGTCAAACAAAATAGTATTTTTGGTCCTAAGGCTCTACAGTAGTTAGAGAATGTCTCGTATGGGTCTCAAAATTGGTTCACTTGGCCCATTCCATTCTACGGTCCTTTTATCCACTCAAATGAAAAAGGGGACATCCATTTTTATTAAAAAGGACATTATGTTTCATTTCATAACAAGTGTCCTGCAACAGAAGAAAACACCTTCCTGAGACAAAATGAAGGGATCATCTCCAACCTTGTTTGTCTATCTAGTAGTTTGACCTCAGGGAGAAATGCCTGACTTCTGAGCAGCATGTGGAGGAAATGTCAGAGGAAGACTGGAGCATTTTGAAAAGAAAGTCCTGCACAATGCACTAGCAAAGTATTAGTAGTTTGGCCAAACAACTTTTGTCAGACATTTTGAATTACATCTTGTTAATTCAGCACACACTCTTCTGCAGAGCAACTTACAGTCAGTGTATTCAACTAAGGTAGATAAAACAACCACATCACAGTCATGGAAGTAAAAACCTTCCACAATAGCCAGGCTTTCCATTTTTCCTACCTGAAGTTATTAATTACACTTTGGATGATGTATCAATACACCCAGTCACTGCAAAGAGAGGCGTCCTTCCTAACTCAGTTGTCGTAGAGGAAGGAAATCGCTCAGGGATTTCACCATCAGTCCAATGGTAACTTTAAAATGGTTACAGAATACAATGGATGTGATAGGAGAAAACTGAGGATGGATCAACAACATTGTATTTACTCTGGATTAACAACATTGTATTTACTCCACAATACTAACTTAAATGAAAAGAAGGAAGTACAGAATAAAAATACTCCAAAACATGCATCCTGTTTGCAAATAGGTACTACAGTAAAACAAAAAAACTAATTTGGCAAAGAAATGAACTTCATGTCCTGAATACAAAGTGTTATGTTTGGGGCAAATCCAACACAACACATCACTGAGTACCGCTCTTCATATTTTCAGGCATGGTGGTGGCTGTGCCACCCAGGTTGTCATCGGCAAGGAATAGGGAGTTTTTTTTATGATAAAAATAAACGTAATAGTGCTAAGCACAGGGAAAATCCTTGATTCAGTCTCCTTTCCAACTGACACTGGGACAAATTCACCTTTCAGCAGGACAAAACACAAGGCCAAATATACACTGGAGTTGGCTACCAAGATGACATTGTATGTTCCTGAGTGGCCTAGTTACAGTTTTGAATTAAATCGTCTTGAAAATCTATTTCAAGACTTGAAAATCCCTGTCCAGCAATGATCAACAACCAACTTGACAGAGCTTGAAGAATCAAACAATACAATGCAAATATCATACAATCCAGATGTACAAAACCCTTAGAGACTTACCCAGAAAGACTCAAAGGTGATTCTAACGTATTGACGCAGGGGTGTGAATACTAATGTAAATTTGATATTTCCGTATTTAATTTGAAATAAATTAGCTAACATTTCTAAAAATGTGGGGTATTGTGTGTAGATGGGTGAGAAAAATACACTTAATTAATTTTGAATTCAGGATGTAAAACAGCAAAATGTGGAATAAATCATAAGGTATGAATGCTTCCTGAAGGCTCTGTATCACAGCACAGCCGCACCAATATTCAATTCAAAGGGCTTTATTGGCATGGGAAACATATGTTTACATTGCCAAAGCAGGTGAAATAGACAAGAAACAAAAGTGAAATGAACAAGGGAAATAAAAAATCAACAATTAACAGTAAACATGACGCTCACAGTTTTAAAAGAATATAGGCATTTCGAATGTTATATTATTGGCAATGTTGTAGCAATGTGCAAATATCTGACAGTTAAGCTGTCCTTTTTCTTGTTTGTTTTCCAGCCGATGTGGCTGTTCTACACCAGTTACCTGGCACTGAGTCAGGGCTCTACATGCCATATGAACGTGATTATGATTATTCCATGCAAGGACCCGAGTCATGCGTTTCAACCTTAGTTGTTCTGATTTATTTACAACCTGGGTGAAATGTTACGGCAGGATGCCAGGAGAGAGACAAGGGGGAGAGAAAGAGGGGGGGGGGGGTTGAAAGAGATAATTGAATTTAATGAAGAGAGAGCAAGCGAGGGAGAAGAAGAGAGAGAGAGAGAGGTCTGGGAAGGGAATGCTCCTGTTAAGGAGAGATGTAAGATGAGCTCACAGAGGAGTGAAAGGTAAATATTCCAGAGGTGTAGGGTTAAGGTAAATATTTTAGGTTGAGTTTAAGCTATTTTTAAGAGTGTGGGAGAACACCACACTAGGTAGTGGTAAAGGGCTTTGCTCTCATCTTTTACTTCTATTTCACTTCATTTTGGACCCAGGAAGACTGGCTGTTGCCATTGGCATCGGCTAATGGGGAACCTAATAAAATCACAAATCTAGGGGAGGGAATTAAGAGGAGGGTTATTCTGGGTTACACACATCTCTTGACATGATGGTGAAGTAGTGAGTGGTAAGAGAGGGTTTGCTTGTATTGGCTTGGGAAGTACTTCCACAGCTTCTAAATTCCACTCTCATCTGAGTGGGAAGCCAACATAGAGTGGGTAGGAAGTACTGTGGCATGAGAAAAGGGTGAAAAGTAAAATGTGGTTGTGATGTAAAAGTCAGTAAGTACCCATATCAAAAATACTATATTATTCTATGGTCTAAATACTCTCTGAGCTAAACGACTACCGCCCCGTAGCACTCACATCCGTCATCATGAAGTGCTTTGAGAGACTAGTCAAGGACCATATCACCTCCACCCTACCTGACACCCTAGACCCACTCCAATTTGCTTACCGCCCAAATAGGTCCACAGACGATGCAATCTCAATCACACTGCACACTGCCCTAACCCATCTGGACAAGAGGAATACCTATGTGAGAATGCTGTTCATCGACTACAGCTCGGCATTCAACACCATAGTACCCTCCAAGCTTGTCATCAAGCTCGAGACCCTGGGTCTCGACCCCGCCCTGTGCAACTGGGTACTGGACTTCCTGACGGGCCGCCCCCAGGTGGTGAGGGTAGGCAACAACATCTCCTCCCCGCTGATCCTCAACACTGGGGCCCCACAAGGGTGCGTTCTGAGCCCTCTCATGTACTCCCTGTTCACCCACGACTGCGTGGCCACGCACGCCTCCAACTCAATCATCAAGTTTGCGGACGACACAACAGTGGTAGGCTTGATTACCAACAACGACGAGACGGCCTACAGGGAGGAGGTGAGGGCCCTCGGAGTGTGGTGTCAGGAAAATAACCTCACACTCAACGTCAACAAAACTAAGGAGATGATCGTGAGGAAGGCGCAGCAGCGCCTCTTCAACCTCAGGAGGCTGAAGAAATTCGGCTTGTCACCAAAAGCACTCACAAACTTCTACAGATGCACAATCGAGAGCATCCTGGCGGGCTGTATCACCGCCTGGTATGGCAACTGCACCGCCCTCAACCGTAAGGCTCTCCAGAGGGTAGTGAGGTCTGCACAACGCATCACCGGGGGCAAACTACCTGCCCTCCAGGACACCTACACCACCCGATGCTACAGGAAGGCCATAAAGATCATCAAGGACATCAACCACCCGAGCCACTGCCTGTTCACCCCGCTGTCATCCAGAAGGCGAGGTCAGTACAGGTGCATCAAAGCTGGGACCGAGAGACTGAAAAACAGCTTCTATCTCAAGGCCATCAGACTGTTAAACAGCCACCACTAACATTGAGTGGCTACTGCCAACACACTGTCAATGACACTAACTCTACTCCAGCCACTTTAATAATGGGAATTGATGGGAAATGATGTAAATATATCACAAGCCACTTTAAACAATGCTACCTTATATAATGTTACTTACCCTACATTATTCATCTCATATGCATACGTAGATACTGTACTCTATATCATCGACTGCATCCTTATGTAACACATGTATCACTAGCCACTTTAACTATGCCACTTGGTTTACATACTCATCTCATATGTATATACTGTACTCGATATCATCTACTGTATCTTGCCTATGCTGCTCTGTACCATCACTCATTCATATATCCTTATGTACATATTCTTTATCCCCTTACACTGTGTATAAGACAATAGTTTTTGGAATTGTTAGTTAGATTACTTGTTCGTTATTACTGCATTGTCGGAACTAGAAGCACAAGCATTTCGCTACACTCGCATTAACATCTGCTAACCATGTGTATGTGACAAATAAATTTTGATTTTGATTTGATTTGATTTGATTTAGTATTACTATATTTATAAACTATACTATTCACTGTAGTGTTTTTTTGCAGACAAACACCACAGTGAATACTGTAGTATTTACTGTAGTAGAATGTAGTATACTGTAGTATTTACAGTTAACTATAGTATAATACTGTAGTGAAAGAAAACTGTAGTATATACTATCGTGATTAATGCTGTGTTTTTGCGGATTGTAGTATACTGTAGTATTTAATGTTGTGTTTGTGCATACTGTAATGTATTTCCTGTGTTATTTTTGCAGACATTACTGTTGTATTTGCTATAGTGTTTTTGTTTCATTATCTTTGACATAGAAGTGGAGGCTTTCTCCTTCAGGAAACCTACTGAAGAAATACTAAAAGAGCACATGTTCCGTAACCTGTAACCTACTTGTTGAACTTGTCAGATATCACTACACACTTTGTTTTTATACAGTGGACATGTTGTTTTTGTTTTGTTTTGCTGGCCAGTAAAGACTATTTTATAAATTAGATATGTTTTTAGGTAGGAAGGTAGGTAGGAAGATACATACAGTTGAAGTCAGAAGTTTACATACACTTAGGTTGGAGTCATTAAAACTCGTTTTTCAACCACTCCACAAATGTCTTGTTAATTAACAAACTATAGTTTTGGTAAGTTGGTTAGGACATTTTTCCAACAATTGTTTACAGACAGATTATTTCACTTATAATGAACTGTATCACAATTCCAGTGGGTCAGAAGTTTACATACACTAAGTTGACTTTGCCTTTAAACAGCTTGGAAAATTCCAGAAAATTATGTCATGGCTTTAGAAGCTTCTGATAGGCTAATTGACATCATTTGAGTCAATTGGAGGTGTATTTGTTGATGCATTTCAAGGCCTACCTTCAAACTCAGTGCCTCTTTGTTTGACATCATGGGAAAATCAAAAGAACTCAGCCAAGACCTCAGAGACAAAATTGTAGACCTCCACAAGTCTGGTTCATCCTTGGGAGCAATTTCCAAACGCCTGAAGGTAGCACGTTCATCTGTACAAACAATAGTACATAAGTATAAACACCGCTGGATCACTCAGCCGTCATACCGCTTAGGAAGGAGATGCGTTCTGTCTCCTAGAGATGAGCGTACTTTGTTGCGAAAAGTGCAAATCAATCCAAGAACAACAGCAAAGGACATTGTGAAGATGGTAGAGGAAATAGGTACAAAAGTATCTATATCCACAGGAAAAACGAGTCCTATATCGACATAACCTGAAAGGCCGCTCAGCAAGGAAGCAGCCACTGCTCCAAAACTACCATAAAAAAGCCAGACTACAGTTTGCAACTGCACATGGGGATAAAGATCTAACTTTTTGGAGAATTGTCCTCTGGTCTGATGAAACAAAAATATAACTGTTTGGCCATAATGACCATCATTATGTTTGGAGGAAAAAGGGGGAGGCTTGCAAGCCGAAGAACACCATCCCAACCGTGAAGCACGGGAGTGGCAGTATCCTATTGTGCGTGTGCTTTGCTGCAGGAGGGACTGGTGCACTTCACAAAATAGATGGCATCTTGAGGAAAGAAAATTATGTTGATTTATTGAAGCAACATCTCAAGACATCAGTCAGGAAGATAAAGCTTAGTCGCAAATGGGTCTTCCAAATGGACAATGACCCCAAGCATACTTCCAAAGTTGTGGCAAAATGGCTTAAGGACAAAAAAGTAAAGTTATTGGAGTGGCCATCACAAAGCTCTGACCTCAATCTTATAGAACATTTGTGGAAAGAACTGAAAAAGCGTGTGCGAGCAGAGAGGCCTACAAACCTGACTCAGTTACACCAGCTCTGTCAGGACGAATAGGCCGAAATTCACCCAACTTATTGTGGGAAGCTTGTGGAAGTTATACAGTGAAAGGCAATGCTACCAAAAACTAATTGAGTGTATGTATAACTTCTGACCCACTGGGAATGTGATGAAAGAAATAAAATCTGAAATAAATTATTCTCTCTACTATTATTCTGACATTTCACATTCTTAAAATAAAGTGGTGATCTTAACTGACCTAAGACAGAGAATTTTTACAAGGATTAAATGTCAGGAATTGTGTAAACTTCCGACTTCAACAGACAGACAGACAGACAGACAGACAGACAGACAGACAGACAGACAGACAGACAGACAGACAGACAGACAGACAGACAGACAGACAGACAGACAGACAGACAGACAGACAGACAGACAGACAGACAGACAGACACACACACACACACACACACACACACACACACACACACACACACACACACACACACACACACACACACACACATACATACATACATACATACAGACATACATACATACATACATACATACATACATACATACATACATACATACATACATACATACATACATACATACATACATACATACATACATACATACATACATACATACATATACATACATACATACATACATACAGTGGGCCAAAAAAGTATTTAGTCAGCCACCAATTGTGCATGTTCTCCCACTTAAAAAGATGAGAGAGGCCTGTAATTTTCATCATAGGTACACTCTAACTATGACAGACAAAATCAGAAAAAAAATCCAGAAAATCCCATTGTAGGATTTTTAATGCATTTATTTACAAATGATGGTGGAAAATAAGTATTTGGTCAATAACAAAAGTTTATCTCAATACTTTGTTATATACCCTTTGATGGTAAAGTTGCTGGTATTTTGGCCCATTCCTCCATGCAGATCTCCTCTAGAGCAGTGATGTTTTGGGGCTGTTGCTGGGCAACACGGACTTTCAACTCCCTCCAAAGATTTTCTATGGGGTTGAGATCTGGAGACTGGCTAGGCCACTCCAGGACCTTGAAATGCTTCTTACGAAGCCACTCCTTCGTTGCCCGGGCGGTATGAGGGGAGGTATGGGGGAGGTATGAGGGGAAGTATGAGGGGAGGTATGGGGGGAGGTATGGGGGGGTATGGGGGAGGTATGGGGGGAGGTATGAGGGGAGGTATGGGGGGTATGGGGGGAGGTATGGGGGGAGGTATGAAGTGAGTCCCTTAATTGTGTGTTATCATTCCAGCATGTCATCCATACCATATGATAACCAGCTGCACCTGAGATAAAATCAGAACAAATGCCGCTTGCTTCATACACCGTGGAATCTTCAAGGAATCTGTGTTTGTTTCTCTCTCCATGTTGGTTGGTTGTTTTTCACCTGTCTAGACTGGTCCAAGGTTGTTGGTGGAATATATTTTTGTTGTTACTGTATATGACTATTTTACCATTGTAATGTTACATAGATCTCTCTCTGTCTCCCAGTGGAAGGGCTATACCAGAGGGCCTTGGAAAACAGTTCATGTTGTATGATGGTTGGAGCAGAGGAGAATAGCAAAGCAGAGTAGTGAGGAGAGGAGCAATGCTTTGATTTCCAGACTTGGTAGTACTGACTGGGTACAGTGGGATTAGAGAGAGGAATGGAATCAACTTCACTGGAGTAGCGCTTCCTCCTTCCCTTGCTCCCTTCCTCCGTTCCTCCCTCCCTCTGAAGAGAGAGAGAGAGAGAAGGGAGACAGGAAAGAGACTGAGAAAGAGGGGAAGATTAAGGTAAAAGGAGGATTGTGCTGCAGCAGTGGGGAGAATGAATGTGGGTTCACAGGGGAGAAGAGATAAGAGGAGGGGAGAGGAGAGGTGGGGAGAGGAGAGGTGGGGAGAGGAGAAATGGGGAGAGGAGAGGAGAGGTGCGGAGTGGAGAGGAGAGGTGGGGAGAGGAGAGGAGAGGAGGAGAGAGGAGAGGGGGAGAAGGTAATGCTACCAAATACTAATTGAGTGTATGTATGTGCTTCACGGTTGGGATGGTGTTCTTTGGTTTGCAAGCCTCCCCCTTTTTCCTCCGAACATAACGATGGTCATTATGGCCAAACAGTTATATTTTTGTTTCATCAGACCAGAGGACATTTCTCCAAAAAGTATGATCTTTGTCCCCATGTGCGGTTGCAAATTGTAGTCTGGCTTTTTTATGGCAGTTTTGGAGCAGTGGCTGCTTCCTTGCTGAGCGGCCTTGCAGGTTATGTCGATATAGGACTTGTTTTACTGTGGATATAGATACTTTGTACCTGTTTCCTCCAGCATGTTCACTTTGCTGTTGTTCTGGGATTGATTTGCTATTTTCGCTTAAAATTTCATTAATCTCTAGGAGACAGAACGCGTCTCCTTCCTGAGCGGTATGATGACTGCGTGGTCCAATGGTGTTAATACTTGCGTACTATTGTTTGTACAGATGAGCGTGGTACCTTCAGGAATTCGGAAATTGCTCCCAAGGATGAACCAGACTTGTGGAGGTCTACAATTTTGTTTCTGAGGTCTTGGCTGATTTATTTTGTCAAACAAAGAGGCACTGAGTTCAAATCAAATCAAATTTTATTTGTCACATACACATGGTTAGCAGATGTTAATGCGAGTGTAGCGAAGTGCTTGTGCTTCTAGTTCCGACCATGCAGTAATATCTAACAAGTAATCTAACAGTTTGAAGGTAGGCCTTGAAATACATCCACAGGATACCCCTCCAATTGACTTAAATTATGTAAATTAGTCTATCAAAAGTTTCTAAAGCCATGATATCATTTTCTGGAATTTTCCAAGCTGTTTAAAGGCACAGTCAACTTAGTCTATTTCAACTTCTGACCCACGGGAATTGTGATACAGTGAATTATAAGTGAAATAATCTGTCTGTAAACAATTGTTGGAAAAATGACTTGTGTCATGCACAAAGTAGATGTCCTAACCGACTTGCCAAAACTTTGGTTTGTTAACAAGACATTTGTGGAGTGGTTGAAAAAACGTGCATGTAAACTTCAACTGTATCTCCGACTTCAACTGTATCTCTCTCTCTCTCTCTATCTCTTTATCTCTCTTTCTCTCTTAGTACTATATAGATGAATGTATAGTATAGTACAGCCTGCCATGCTGGTATGCTCTGGGCCTCCCTGTGATTTTCTTCAGGGTGAAAGTACATTCTAGCACCCTTCAATGAGGCTTAACCTTATAACCATACCTATGTGAGACATGCTTACAGTATAGGTCCATAACATGTACAGTAGGTTATGCGACATAGGCTCTGGCTGTAACTGTGTGGGCTCTTAATTTGTGTACCAAATGGCACCCTGTTCCCTAATTAGTGCAATGCTTTAACACAGCGACATACGAAATGGGGCGCCATTTGGGACACAGTTCCTAATGGCAGCAGAAATATAATCATCATTACAGAGCAGTTTCCCAGACTTTACTAAATTGATTTAGCATTTGATCAATGGGTGGATTTGGAATGGATTTTATATTGGATGATCTTTTCCAATCACTATATTATGGAAATAGAATGTTTCTGAGAAAAGCATGCCAGGTGATCCAACCTCTGTGTGTCCCTAATATGTGAACGAGACTTACTCTAATCTGGCCATGTTGTCCTGGTAGTGGGTTTGGGGTCAGTTCAGTGTTCTATTCAGTCAATTCAGGAAGTGCATTGAAATCCATTTGACCCCAACCCTGCCTCTTATATGATGCTGCAGTTAGTGAAGTCTGCCTTTGGGCTTGTCTCACAGTCCATGCTGTTTGGAGTACTGATGGACTTTTTAGAGAACAGGTGTAGACTAATTGTAAAATGCTTACTTACAAGTCATTTTCCAACAATGTAGAGATAAAGATTACGTATTTTTTCTCATAAATAGTGACACAAGGAGTAAATACAGAGTGAACAACAAACACAAATAACAAGTGAAAATAACAGGGCTATATATAGGGAGTAGAAAATAACATGGCTATATATAGGGAGTAGAAAATAACATGGCTATATACAGGGAGTAGAAAATAACATGGTTATGTAAAGGGAATAGAAAATAACATGGTTATGTAAACGGAATAGAAAATAACATGGTTATGTAAACGGAATAGAAAATAACATGGCTATATATAGGGAGTAGAAAATAACATGGCTATGTAAAGGGAGTAGAGAATAACATGGCTAAATATAGGGAATAGAAAATACATGGCTATATATATGGAGTAGAAAACAACCTGGCTATATATAGGGTGAAAAAAATAACATGGCTATATATAGGGTGAAGAAAATAACATGGCTATATATATGGAGTAGAAAACAACCTGGCTATATATAGGGTGAAGAAAATAACATGGCTATATATAGGGTGAAGAAAATAACATGGCTATATATAGGGTGAAGAAAATAACATGGCTATATATAGGGTGAAGAAAATAACATGGCTATATATAGGGTGAAGAAAACAACCTGGCTATATATAGGGTGAAGAAAACAACCTGGCTATATATAGGGTGAAGAAAACAACCTGGCTATATATAGGGTGAAGAAAATAACATGGCTATATATAGGGTGAAGAAAACAACCTGGCTATATATAGGGTGAAGAAAACAACCTGGCTATATATAGGGTGAAGAAAACAACCTGGCTATATATAGGGAGAAGAAAATAACATGGCTATATATAGGGTGAAGAAAACAACCTGGCTATATAGGGAGAAGAAAATAACATGGCTATGAAAAGGGAATAGAAAATAACATGGCTATATATAGGGAGTAGAAAATAACATGGCTATGTAAAGGGAGTAGAAAATAACATGGCTATATATAAGGAATAGAAAATAACGGCTATATATAGGGAATAGAAAATAACATGGCTATATACAGGGAGTAGAAAATAACATGGTTATGTAAAGGGAATAGAAAATAACATGGTTATGTAAAGGGAATAGAAAATAACATGGCTATGTAAACGGAATAGAAAATAACATGGCTATATACAGGGAGTAGAAAATAACATGGTTATGTAAACGGAATAGAAAATAACATGGTTATGTAAACGGAATAGAAAATAACATGGCTATATATAGGGAGTAGAAAATAACATGGCTATGTAAAGGGAGTAGAGAATAACATGGCTATATATAGGGAGTATAAAATAACATGGCTATATACAGGGAGTATAAAATAACATGGCTATATAAGGAATAGAAAATAACATGGCTATATATAGGGTGAAGAAAATAACATGGCTATATACAGGGAGTAGAAAATAACATGGCTATATAAGGAATAGAAAATAACATGGCTATATATAGGGTGAAGAAAATAACATGGCTATGAAAAGGGAGTATAAAATAACATGGCTATATACAGGGAGTAGAAATAACATGGTTATATACAGGGAGTAGAAAATAACATGGTTATATACAGGGAGTAGAAAATAACATGGCTATATACAGGGAGTATAAAATAACATGGCTATATACAGGGAGTAGAAAATAACATGGCTATATATACGGAATAGAAAATAACATGGCTATATACAGGAAGTAGAAAATAACATGGCTATATACAGGGAATGCAAAATAACATGGCTATATACAGGGTGTAGAAAATAACATGGCTATATACAAGAAGTAGAAAATAACATGGCTATATACAGGGAATACAAAATAACATTGCTATATATAGGGAGTAGAAAATAACATTAAAGTAACAAGTAATTAAAGAGCAGCAGTAAAATAACAATATCGAGACTATATGCAGGGAGTAATGGTACACAGTCAATTTGCGGGTGTGGGTAGAGTTATTAAAGTGACTATGCATAGATGATAACAACAGAGAGTAGCAGCGATGTAAAAAGGGGGGGGGGGGACAATGCAATTAGTCTGGGTAGCCATTTGATTAGGTGTTCAGGAGTCTTATGGCTTGGGGGTAGAAACTGTTTAGAAGTTTCTTGGACCTAGACTTGTTGCTCTTGGACCGCTTGCTGTGCGGTAGCAGAGAGAACAGTCTATGACTAGGGTGGCTGGAGTTATTGACTCCAACTGGTATAGAGGTCCTGGATGGCAGGGAGCTTGGCCTCGGTGATGTACTGGGCCGTTCGCACTACCTTCTGTGGTGCCTTGCGTTCAGAGGCCGAGCAGTTGCAAAACCAGGCAGTGATGCAACCAACTGTTGAACCTTTTGAGGATCTGAGGACCCATGCCAAGAATAGGTTTTGTCATGCGCTCTTCACAACGGTCTTGGTGTGCTAGGACCATGTTAGTTTGTTGGTGGACACCAAGGAACTTGAAGCTCTCAACCTGCTCCACTGCAGCTCCGTTGATGAGAATGGGTGCGTGTGTGGTCCTCTTTTTCCTGTAGTCCACAATCATCTCCTTTGTCTTGATCACACTTAGGGTGAGGTTGTTGTCCTGGCACCACAGGCCAGGTCTGTGACCTCCTCCCATAGGCTGTCTCGTCGTTGTCAGTGATCAGGCCTACCACTGTTGTGTCATCGGCAAACTTAATGATGGTGTTGGAGTCATGCCTGGCCGTGCAGTCATGAGTGAACAGGGAGTACAGGAGGGGACTGACCACGCACCCCTGAGGGTCCCCTGTGTTGAGGATCAGTGTGGCGGATGTGTTGTTACCTACCCTTACAACCTGTTGGTGGCCCGTCAGGAAGTCCAGGATCCAGTTGCAGAGGGAGGTGTTTAGTCCCAGGGTCCTTAGCTTAGTGATGAGCTTTGAGGGCACTATGGTGTTAAACGCTGAGCTCCAGTAAATTAATAGCATTCTCACATAGATGTTTCTTTTGTCCAGGTGGAAAAGGGCAGTGTGTAGTGCAATAGAGATTGCATCATTTGTGGATCTGTTGGTGCGGTATGCAAATTGGAGTGGGTCTAAGGTTTCTAGGATAAAGGTGTTGATGTGAGCCATGACCAGCATTTCAAAGCACTTCGTGGCTACGGACGTGAGTGTTACGGGTTGATAGTCATTTAGGCAGGTTGCCTTAGTGTTCTTGGGCACAGGCACTATGGTGGTCTGCTTCAAACATGTTGATATTACAGACTGTGACAGGGAGAGTTAGAAAATGTCAGTGAAGACACTTGCCAGTTGGTCACGTCCTTGTAATCCGTCTGGCCCTGCGGTCTTGTGAATGTTGACCTGTTTAAAGGTCTTACTCACATTGGCTTCGGAGAGCATGATCACACAGTCTTTCGGAACAGCTGGCAATCTTAATGCATGTTTCAGTGCCATTTGCCTCGAATTGAGCATAGAAGTAGTTTAGGTCATCTAGTAGGCTCGTGTCACTGGGCAGCTCTCGACTGTGCTTCCCTTTGTAGTCTGTAATGGTTTGCAAGCCCTGCCACATCCGACGAGCGTCAGGGCCGGTGTAGTACCATTCGATCTTAGTCCTGCAAGTGACATACAATTTTATTTGATTTTATTTGTACGTTTCTCTGTGTATGGAGTAAAGGTGGTCCAGAGTTTTTTTCCCCTCTGGTTGCACATTTAACATGCGGATAGAAATGTTGTAAAGTTTGGTAAGTTTCCCTGCATTTGGTAACTTGGTAAGTGTCACGCCTTGGTCATAGTGTTTTGTGTTTTCGTTATATATTTTGGTCAGGCCAGGGTGTGACATGGGTTTATGTGTTGTGTTTCGTATTGGGGTTTTATAGGATTTGGGATTGCTAATGATTAGGGGTGTGTCTAGTTAGGCTTGGCTGCCTGAAGCGGTTCTCAATCTGGAGTCAGGTGATTCTCGTTGTCTCGGATTGGGAACCGTATTTAGGTAGCCTGAGTTTCACTTTGTATTTCGTGGGTGATTGTTCCTGTCTCTGTGTAGTTTCACCAGATAGGCTGTAATGAGGTTTCACGTTCCGTTTGTTGTTTTGTATTTTGTATAGTTATTTCATGTGTCACTTTTTCCATTAAAATCATGAGTAACCACCACGCTGCATTTCGGTCCTCTCTTTCAACAAACGAAGAACACCGTTACAGTAAGTTCCCTGCATTAAAGTCAGCTTCTACACTCACACACACAGACACACACAGACACAAACACACACACACACACGCATGCACGCACACACGCACGCACACACGCACGCACACACGCTGTGTTGTGTGTTGCTTCTGTTCTGTCTCTTCTCCTCTGGGCTCTGTCAGTCCACTATAGCTCTCTTCACCATAATATTACACAACATACAGACTTTCCTCAGGGCCTGGGTGTCCTGTAGTAAGACATCGCATGCACACAGAGATATACCCACCCCCTAAAGGGCTACGGCTGGCTGACTGTCTGCTGTGACTGAGACACAGTGCTGCTGTAGGGCAACATTTATTTGTCTGCTACTGTAAACGGGTCCTCAAAAACACAGCTCTCTCACAAACATTGTAAACCAATAGCTATATATAATTATAGTTCCAGGTGTAATACTGTTTTTGATGTGTATGTTGGGGGTAGGGGGGGTTCTGTTGTTCTGTTGTTTTGGAGACTGAAAATATTGTCCGTGACATTCACATGCCTCGACTGGCTTATAGCTGCGGTCACTGGCCAATCTGTTACAGTACTCTGTCTCATAATCAAAAACCATGAACGCAATCCCTGGGGATTTCTTTTCTAGGACGATGATGTAACATCATATATAAACACAAACATGTTAGGAAATCAAAGGCCACAATATCTCAATCTGGCTGTTGATGTCTTGATGGTGCTAAATCTTTGATCCCGGTTTTAGTCTCAGGGGAGAACTAACCTCAGCATAAGCTCATAAGATAGACCAAGTGGATGTACTGTACTGTAGACCCACTAGGTACGCTGCAACACCATCTCTGCGTCAATACCTTGCTTTCGCTGACTCACTTCCTGTTTGACACTGGCCCTTAGCTTTTCCCTGGGCAAACGCTCAGTCTGGACCCTACATTGGCCGCCTGATGTTGTGCCTCGTTAAAACTCTGACTCAGCCATGACCTCAGCCAGTCAACAACAGACAGGAGGGGTGTTTATGTTTTTGTTTATGTCTGAGTCGCCATCCGTCCATCTGTCTCTCGTCGGGGCTGTCTGTTTCCTCTGAGGAACCCACGCTAACAACACAGTTAATGATATAACAAGTCTGCCGTCCAAAAATATCTCAGCATAAATAGTTTGACTTTGTAGTGACATCTATGTATACACACATTTCCTCAGAACGCTACGTTTGGGTCTTAAAAACCAACTTCAAAAACTTTTGGAGTCATCCACACTTATTTTTCACTTACAGTTGGTTTCTTGCCTTCTCTCCTGCAAGCGTCCTGCATTCCAATTTTTTGGGTATGATGAGAGAGAATCTATGACGACTTTGAAGATCTCTCTCTCTCTCTCTCTCTCGTATACTGCCTCTTGGCTAGGAGTGAATCTGTAGAAGGAATAGAGATGAGAGGGAGCGAGGGACACAAGGAGAGAGAGAAAACGAGACGGGATGAGAGGAGAGAGAGAGAGAGAGAGAGAGAGCGAGAGAGAGAGAGAGAGAGAGAGAGGGCCAAACTGCTCTCAGAACCATGTAACTACATCAAAGCTAAACTTCTGGGATCAACATGAGTTCTACCGTCCTTCCTCACGTAATTGAAATACCTCTGTCATTGCTCCAGTCCATGTGTGATCCTCATCCAAGTCTGTTTTTGTTTTCATAGTTCTACATGGCTCATTCCACTTAGTTTTCTAATCTAACTGTCTGTTTGTGTGGTGGTGGTGGTGGAGGAGGATACACAGAGAAGACTTTGTGGTGACGGAGGCAGTAGAACCCGGGAGATATTTTCACAAGTAAATGAAATGGTTTCCAGTAAATCGACTAGTGGCTGGCAGTCTGTTCTCCCTATCTCCTTCAGATGTTTGGAGAGTGTTTACGTACACAGTGTTCCCGATAGAGGTGATGAGGCTGTGTTCTCTTGTCTCTGCGGTTAATCTGTTGCTGTTAGAAGGGTTACGTAGAGAAACATTTTAGATACAAACAAGAATTTCCAGTAGCTTCAATATCCTCCTCTCCTCTCCTCTCCTCTCCTCTCCTCTCCTCTCCTCTCCTCTCCTCTCCTCTCCTCTCCTCTCCTCTCCTCTCCTCTCCTCTCCTCTCCTCTCCTCTCCTCTCCTCTCCTCTCCTCTCCTCTCCTCTCCTCTCCTCTCCTCTCCTCTCCTCTCCTCTCCTCTCCTCTCCTCTCCTCTCCTCTCCTCTCCTCTCCTCTCCTCTCCTCTAATGAGTGATTCTAGAGGTTATAGTGGTTTAACATAGAACCACAGCAAGCTGTCTGGATGTCTATCAGGGGCTAAAGGGGCAGTGACATCACCAGGTCATTAGGTCAGGGACCCCCTCTGTGGACATGGACCTTTGAACCAAGGTGGCTGAAGTCTGGTTAGAGTTTAAAAGTTTATCTGACAGCTATTTTGCTTTGTTTAGCAATGGCTTTAGTCATCAATCTAGCAAGAGGGCAAAATTACATTTTCTACCCAAATTATCTAGTACACAATAAATTCAAATAAAATATATACAAATATGATGATATGATTTAACAAAATAATTTGAATAGATAAGCTTTTTCATAGAATTTAGAATATGTCCATAATAGTTATAATATGTTTAGGAACATCTACCCAAAATATTCACCTTCTGATTTACTTCACCAAACATATCATGACATTAGCGATAGTCAAAATATGTTAACATCTAAATCAACATTTGGGCCATTTAAACAGTGTGTGTCTCCCCTATAGACAAGGGGAGAAGGGCTATGTAAAGGGATTGATATTGTCGTCAATAGTGAAGAGGTGACTGCGGGATGCTGGCCTTCTAGGCAGAGTTGCAAAGAAAAAGACATCTCAGACTGGCCAATAAAATTATAAGATTAATATGGGCAAAAGAACACAGACACTGGACAGAAGAACTCTGCCTAGAAGGCCAGCATCCCAGAGTCACCTCTTCACTGTTGACATTGAGACTGGTGTTTTGCAGGTACTATTTAATGAAGCTGCCAGTTGAGGACTTGTGAGGCGTCTGTTTCTCAAACTAGACACTCCAATGTACTTGTTCTCTTGCTCAATTGTGCACCGGGGCCTCCCACTCCTCCACTCTGGTCTGACCCAATACATGAAGAAAAACACAAAATACTTAGACCAGGGCGTGACACTTCATTTCTCAGTACAAGAATAGACTGACAAGTTTCAGAAGAAAGTTCTTTGTTTCGAGACATTTTGAGCCTGTAAACGAACCCACAAATGCTGATGCTCCAGATACTCAACTAGTCTAAAGAAGACCAGTTTTCGGCTGTGCTAACATAATTGCAAAAGGGTTTTCTTATGATCAATTAGCCTTTTAAAATGATAAACTTGGATTAGCTAACACAACATGCCATTGGAACACAGGAGTGATGGTTGCTGATAATGGGCCTCTGTACGCCTATGTAGATATTCCATTTTAAAAAATCTGCCATTTCCAGCTACAATAGTTTACATTAACAATGTCTACACTGCATTTCTGATACATTTTATGTTATTTTAATAGACAAAAAAAATTGCTTTTCTTTCAAAAACATGGACATTTCTAAGTGACCCCAAACTTTTGAACGGTAGTGTACATATTTTTTTATTGAGGTTATAGTTTAAGAGGTTATAATAAGAGCTTATAACTGCATAGTAAGAGGTTACAACAGCTGTGGATAGAGAGAGACAGATGGAATAGGCTCTTTTCTTTATTTTACTTTACTTTATACTCCTTTTTTTGTGTGTATTTCATGCTGCCCTCTGTCTCAGTAAGCTAGGCTATAATAATGACAGCATTTGTATTATAGAGAATGGATTCAGTTACATAAGTGGAACAGTTTGGGCTGCTTTCACAAGGTAACACAGAAGGTGTGTTACGTAGCTTGGCAGGCAGTGGGATCAAACTCATATTTTCTCACTTCTGATTAACTTTAAACCCTTATTCATCACAAGATAGAAGTTCAAGCGCCTGTATATATTACAGATTGATCATTTAAAGTGTGGTTTGTGGCTATACAGTTATTTAACTCAACCCCTCAATCATTTTTATCTGATTATGGTCAGGTTGTTTGTCAATGGTGCTTTATCTGTACTATATTAGTATATAATAGCATGGTGTGTGTGTGGAGGGGGGAGGGGGGGGGTTGCGTGTGCTCGTATGTGGTTGTGTGTGTGATGTTTGTGTGTGAATGTGTGTGTGTGTGTATGGGAGGGTTTGTGTGTGTGTATGTGATCGTGTGAGTGACGCGTGTGTGTGTCTTTGCACCTGTGTATGTGTTTGTGTGTGTTTGTGCAGGCGTGCATGCATGAGTGTGTGCCTGCATGTGTTCAGTTGCAAGTGTGTGTGTGTGACTGTAACAACGAAAGACCAATTCTCCTCGGGTACTAAACAGTTTGTTTTATCCTCTTCTAGATCTAGGCATGATAGAGAGATCACATGACATTATTGTTGTTGCCTAAAGCCTGTGTGAAATGCTGGGAATGAGGTCAGGTCAAAGGGCAGGATGGGGACGTGTGGTGCCAGATGGTAGTAAAAGGATCTTTAGCATTGTTGCTATCTCAGTCCTCACTGAAATATACTAACTAGCTACCTCCTACTAGACAGTGTAATGACCATTGTAGTTATATTTCAACTGACATATTAGTTACTATGTTATTAGGTTGCATAATGTGAGCCCAAGTAGTGTATAATAATACAATGTGCCAATATACACTCAGTGACCAGTTTGTTAGGTACACCCATCTAGCACCGTGTCGGACCTTTGCCTCCAGAACAGCATGAATTTTTCGGGGCATGGAAACAGTGCTTAATTGGTATCAAGGGACCTAACATGTGACAGGAACACATTCCCCACACCATTACACCACAGCCACCTGCCTGTACCGTTGACACCAGGCAGGATGGGGCCATGGACTCATGCGGCTTACGCCAAATCCTGACTCTGCCATCAGCTTGACGCAACAGGAACCGAGATTCGTCGGACCAGGCAATGTGTTTCCACTCCTCAATTATCCAGTGTTGGTGATCACAGTGCCCACTGGAGCCGCTTCTTCATGTTTTTAGCTGTTAGGAGTGGAACCCGGTGTGGTCGTCTGCTGCAATAGCCAATCCGTGACAAGCACCTACGAGTTGTGAGTTCAGAGATGCCGTTCTGCACCCCACTGTTCTACTGTTAGCTTGCACGATTCTTGCCATTCTCCTTCGACATATCATTGAAAAGCTGTTTTCGCCCACAGGTCTGCTACTGACGGGATGTTTTAGTTTGTCACATCATTCTCGGTAAACCCTCAACAGTGTTGTGCGTGAAAATCCCAGGAGGCCGGGTTAGGTCACTCGTTTTGCCTAGTCTAACGTTCAATCGAACAGTGACTGAGTGCTTTGATGCCTGTCTGTCTGCTTTACAAAGCAAGCCACGCTGTAAAACCTGTCTGTAGGAGTGAACCATTTTCGTGAACAGGTTGTTGTACTTAATAAACTGGCCACTTGTTTATATGCCACTTAGCAGAAGCTTTTAGCCCAAATAGTTACCTTACTACCTTCACATCCTGATCTGATTATCAGAAATGCACCGCACTCTGAATGAACCTGAAATTAGATTTACACTTCTTTTGATCAACTGAACTTGCTGGAGGCTTTAGAAAACATAGTTCATGATTGTAAAGGTCCTTGGAAACTTGACAGGGTATAAGCTGTGCTTCTACACCTGCATTGCTTGCTGTTTGGGGGTTTAGGCTGGGTTTCTGTACAGCACTTTGAGATATCAGCTGATGTACGAAGGGCTATATAAATACATTTGATTTGATTTGATTTGATAAGCGTGTATTTGTGCTGCATCAAATTCTATATGTGTTTTTTGATGCCAAATGCTTGTGTTCATGCACTTCTAGAGCCATCTGTCATTTTACACAGTGAGCTCCAAAAGTATTGGGAGAGTGACACATTACACATTCAAGTAAATTTGTCCCAATACCTTTGCTCCCCTAAAATAGTTGGTACTATGTACAACAAGTGCTGTAATTTCTAAATGGTTCACCTGACATGGGATGAAAAGACCTTCAAATTAAAGCTGACAGTCTGCCCCATAGTCAATGTATAATTTCAAATCCTTTCTCTGTGTTTTTTACTCCCTCTCTCTTCCTGTCTCATCTCTATTTCTCTTTTTTCTCTTTCTCTTTCTCTTTCTCTCTCTTTCTCTCTCTTTCTCTTGCTCTCTCTTTCTCTTTCTCTTGCTCTCTCTTTCTCTTTCTCTTGCTCTCTTGCTCTCTCTTTCTCTTGCTCTCTCTTCTCTTTCTCTTTCTCTTGCTCTCTCTTCTCTTTCTCTTTCTCTTGCTCTCTCTTTCTCTTGCTCTCTCTTTCTCTTTCTCTCTCTTTCTCTTTCTCTTTCTCTCTCTTTCTCTCTCTTTCTCTTGCTCTCTCTTTCTCTTTCTCTTGCTCTCTTTCTCTCTCTCTCTTTCTCTTGCTCTCTCTTTCTCTTGCTCTCTCGCTCTCTTGCTCTCTTGCTCTCTCGCTCTCTTGCTCTCTCTCTCTCTCTCTCTCTCTCTCTCTCTGTCAGTGTAAACACATTCTGGCCAGGCCACAGCTCCCCACAGCTCCCCACATGCTCTCACATCACGCTCCCCCTACAAGTCTCTGCTAACATTCTCACTCTATGATTAGAGAGATACACTTCCAGGGCCACCCAAGCTCAACTAAGACCAAACTCCATCCCCTACGCAGAGTGTGATGTCTGCCACCCCACACACATTCAGTTTAAAACCACACTTTACAAAACCACATTGAATCCCACACAGTGTGCTCTCAGGCCTTAAACTAATGTGTAACCACGTAGCTAGCTGTCGAGTCCAGCTGGGAAACCAGACTGGGTTAGGGTAGATTTAGTCGATTTTTTCCCTTCAGTCTGTGCATGATTCTTATCACTTTATGATAGGTTGTGTATCTATGATCGTACAGACTGGGCTGAATATGAGGCAGATAGATCATGTTTCTGACCAAACAGAATTTGGGTTAGGTTGGACATAGTGTGACTTGGAAACTTAACAGTGTCAGAGTGAGAGACCCACAGCACATTCAAGTTCCGTAACATGTAATAAACATAACTGTTGCGTGTATAATTACTTATAGTCTATTTTGTTTCCATTGGTGTAAATGAAAGACAAAAATACATTAAATGAACATATGATGACCCAGACAATGATCTATAAATAAATCATGTGAAACGTTTTATAAGCGCCTGGACCCAGATTAAGTCCCCAACTGAAACTGCATTCAGAGCAGAGTACAGTGTTGTAGTTGCAATGTGTTTGTCATGTCTGCGAAGAAAGGTCAAAGAGGAGGAGTGTCACAATTCTGGGAAGTATGCTCCCACTATGACTATCTCCTTCCCTCCCAGCCAGGACTACTGAACTTCTTAATTCCAGCCAGGACTACTGAACTTCTTATTACCAGCCAGGACTACTGAACTTCTTAGTTCCAGCCAGGACTACTGAACTTCTTAATTCCAGCCAGGACTACTGAACTTCTTAGTTCCAGCCAGGACTACTGAACTTCTTAGTTCCAGCCAGGACTACTGAACTTCTTAGTTCCAGCCAGGACTACTGAACTTCTTAGTTCCAGCCAGGACTACTGAACTCCTTAGTTCCAGCCAGGACTACTTCTTAGTTCCAGCCAAGACTACTGAACTTCTTAGTTCCAGCCAGGACTACTGAACTTCTTAGTTCCAGCCAGGACTACTGAACTCCTTAGTTCCAGCCAGGACTACTGAACTTCTTAGTTCCAGCCAGGACTACTTCTTAGTTCCAGCCAAGACTACTGAACTTCTTAGTTCCAGCCAGGACTACTGAACTTCTTAGTTCCAGCCAGGGCTACTGAACTTCTTAGTTCCAGCCAGGACTACTGAACTTCTTTGTTCTAGCCAGGACTACTGAACTTCTTAGTTCCAGCCAGGACTACTGAACTCCTTAGTTCCAGCCAGGACTACTGAACTTCTTAGTTCCAGCCAGGACTACTGAACTTCTTAGTTCCAGCCAGGACTACTGAACTTCTTAGTTCCAGCCAGGACTACTGAACTCCTTAGTTCCAGCCAGGACTACTGAACTTCTTAGTTCCAGCCAGGACTACTGAACTTCTTAGTTCCAGCCAGGACTACTGAACTTCTTAGTTCCAGCCAGGACTACTGAACTTCTTAGTTCCAGCCAGGACTACTGAACTCCTTAGTTCCAGCCAGGACTACTGAACTTCTTAGTTCCAGCCAGGACTACTGAACTTCTTAGTTCCAGCCAGGACTACTGAACTTCTTAGTTTCAGCCAGGACTACTGAACTTCTTAGTTCCAGCCAGGACTACTGAACTTCTTAGTTCCAGCCAGGACTACTGAACTTCTTAGTTCCAGCCAGGACTACTGAACTTCTTAGTTCCAGCCAGGACTACTGAACTTCTTAGTTCCAGCCAGGACTACTGAACTTCTTAGTTCCAGCCAGGACTACTGAACTTCTTAGTTCCAGCCAGGACTACTGAACTTCTTAGTTCCAGCCAGGACTACTGAACTTCTTAGTTCCAGCCAGGACTACTGAACTTCTTAGCAACTGAATGTCAGTGGTGGAAAGTAAAAATACTTTTAAGAACCACTTTAGTATATTTTTTTTTGGGGGGGGGGGTTCAATACTTTAGTATTTATAATTTTGACAAAATGTACTTTTACTCCACCACTTTCCTAAAGAAAATATGTACTTTTCTTTGACACTCAAAATGACTTGTTACATTTCCAATGAGTTAAGCGGAATAAGAAAATAACTTATTAAGAGAACATGTGGTCATCCCTACTGCCTCTGATCTGGCGGATCCACTAAACACACGTGCTTCGTTTGTAAAGGATGTGTGAGTGTTGGAGTGTGCCCCCGGCTATCTGTAAGAAAATCGTGCCATCTGGTTTGCGTAGTATTGTAACAGTTTTCCTCCTCTTCTGAGGAGGAGTAGGAAGGATCGGACCAATATGCAGCGTGGTAAGGGTTCGTCATTTTAATCAATAGTACTGAACACTAAAAATACAGAGTAACAAAAAGAACAACCGAAACAGTTCTGTCTGGTAAACTACATACAAAGACAGAAAACAACTACCCACAAATCATAGTGGGAAAACAGGCTGCCGAAGTATGGTTCTCAATCAGAGACAACGATAAACAGCTGCCTCTGATTGGGAACCATACCAGGCCAAACACAGAAATACAAAAACATAGAACAACACATAGAATGCCCACCCCAACTCACGCCCTGACCAAACTAAAATAGAGACAAAAAAAAGGAAATAAGGTCAGGACGTGACAAGTATAAGGAATTCATCAATCTCCTCTTTCTTTCTCTCAATCTAACTGTCCATCCTCTCATCTCTATGTTTGAAGAATAAACAGGGGATAGTCTGTCTTGGTTGCTCAGATTGATTGCATGGGTGCATATTTCTATATTTGTCCATATCTTTGTGGATGTTTGGCTTAGCCAGAACAACAGCATCTCATATGTTTGGATATTGTTTTGTCTTGGTATCCAATATTGGTCAGGATAATAGCCCTTTACATCACAGTGGTTTAGTCTGCGGGGAATCTGGGGAATATGTTTGTGCTGTATCAGTATGTACTGTATCTCTCTTTCTCTCTTTCTCTCTCTCTCTCTCTCTCTCTCTCTCTCTATCTCTCTATCTCTCTCTCTCTCAGAGATGTGTGGGCAGAGGAACTAGGTCAAATCTAAGATCCATGTACCAATGCCCACCCAGGGCTTTCACTTGCTTCAGAAGGCCATATAAAGTCATAGATAGCTGCTGTATGTGGGCCATGTTACTACATGATGGATCTGCATCTCAAATTAGCTCACGTTTGTTACCAGGCAGGTGGGCAGGCAGGCAGGCGGGCAGACTGACAGGCTGGCAGGCAGGGAAGCGGGCAGACTGACAGGCAGGCAGGGGGACAGGCAGATGGACAGGCGGATGGAGGTAAATAAAGTTCCATGGCGAATCAGATTACAGTATGTATTTACTGTATGTAGCCCTCATCTTGATTTCACTCTCACATGCCACCCGCAGACAAGCTACATTAACACCCCTCATGCGCGCGCGCGCACACACACACACACACACACACACACACACACACACACACGCACACGCTCACACGCACACACACACACGTCCAAATAGGATCATCAACATTCAGACATATAAATGCCACTAGTTTCGTAACTTTGTAACTTTCCCTATTAACAGCCACTGTCAGAGAATACATTGTATGTTGACATGTATTAGTAGCTAAAAGAGAAAAGTCAACATTACAGTTTTTGACAATTGCTTCCACATGATTTCTGAAACTAGGGCTCCTTTTCTCTAGACTCTACACACAAAACCTCAGAACACACAACATGCAAAACGTCACACATCTCTTGCAAAACCAAAACAATTCATTCCAAACTATTTTAACTCTCCTCAAAATTGTTTTTGGATCAAAACTCCACACACAAACCATCAAATGACTAGCTCTTATACACACCAACTACACACGTATGTGACAAACATAAAACACTACTATCTTGTGTCTTTTGCATGTTCAGTGTGCAGTGGAGTCCACGGCAGTTTGTCATAGCACTCACACGTACATGTATGTGCACAAATATATACAGTATGTATGCGTATTCATTATATATTTACAATATAAACAGAAATGCAAGGGGGGGAAAATGTATTTCTTTTTCAAAACAATGTATTTGCATCCAGATTTCGAGATGAACAGTAGCAGACAAAACACATACAGTAGAAGAGAAACAAATAGGCTTGTTACTATAAGGAAAAAAACAATTAGGGTGCATCCTGTCTCCTATTTGGGTCTGGCCACAGCACCTCATCGACATCACAAGCAATATTCTCTCTGGCTCAACAGCGGGGGAGGTATCGTCTGGAGTGGCGTATCCAGCCCTCTCTCCAAAATTGGCCTCCATTGTTGTCCAAACCAAGAAAGCCAACCTGAAGCCTAAGTGAAGAAATGACACGTGAGCACTGGCTGTAGGTAATCGGTAAATGAGTGTGGCATTTTGAATGGCAGTGTTTTCCAAACCAAACACAAGACCTGTTCATTTTGAATGACGTGTCTAATGTAGAGAACTGTGTTTTGTGTTTTGCCAAAAGTGTGTTTTACAATTGCAAACTGAGTGTAAAGCAGATAACGTGCTTGCAGTTTCGCAGACTTTGTCTGAAGATTAGGTACATGAGTTAATGGTTTCACTGAGTGTGCCTCATTACTCTACACTTTTAGTGTGTAAGAGATTGTAAAAAAAATACCCACTGTGTAGCATTGTGTCTGTGGACATACAAATGTGACTTTCTAACAACAAATGCAACTGAACCATTGCCAGACAAACATGCCTGTTGGTATATTATTGTATGCTTTGTTCTAGATATTTCTCCGTCAGAAACTGTACTGAGATTTAATGAGTGCTGCAGGGTTCATCCTATCCTTGTTGTCGTTATTGACATCTGGAGTGCGACTTGTTCGTGAGGTCTGTGAGGTGGCATCAGCGCCCACGACCCGTCAGACAGACAGCCAGCTGCTGTCATTCAAACACTGATCACTAGACCTCCAGACCTGGAGCAAATACATACCTCAAATACGAGAGCTGCACGTGGAACCATTGGAAGAGTCCTAAATGTGCAAACTAAGATGAATCAAGCATATACGTCCAAATATTTGCTACATCTTTGATTACATTAAACTTCATAGGAGATTACTGTGTAACTACCATGTCAATATGTACTTTCTAAGTAAATATATACTCATTTCTGTACTATTAGATGAACCGTGTTGCTACTCTGATGTATGATACTGGTCCTTTTGATATACCGAAATATTAATACATTTTTTTGCGATTGCTTACACACTTGCTATGGAATTTGGCTCATTGTGTCAAAACTCTACACACAAGCCAAATATGACACAACACATAGAGATAAACATCTCACTTATATGTCAAAATGAAACTCTGCAATCAAAACCTAACAATCCTTTTTCAAAATGGCATTTTTGCAACAAAATGATACACACATGCACCCTTTGCATTACTCTTTCAAAGCAGCAACAACACACTGCTGTCTTCAGTACACCTGTTTAATTGTATCATACAGGCTCATGTGAAAGATTGTTCCAGTACAGTACATCTACTCACATTTAATGAACACAAAAATATAAAAGCTTCAGAAAAAAATATAAAGCTTCTTTTTTTTTGTTGCCATTGCAGGTTTTTACAACAACAACAAAAACTAAGAAAAGTAGAATTACAGTACAGTAATCAATACAATATATTATTGTAATCTCACTGAAATAAAAATAATGACAGTCAAATTACAGTGCAATGGTAAACAGAAACTAGTATTGTGAGGGATTGTAAAGGGGGAGGGGATGGATGGTTTATGGATCCCACCTTCTGTTAGGGTCTGGCCACATCACCTCATCCACATCACAAGCAATGTCACCCCTGGCTAGGCAACGGGGAAAATATTGCCTTGCTTGCCGTATCCAACCCTGGACTGACCTCACCTCAATGTCTCTGCATGCATCTTCCATTGCTTGCAGAAGAGGCAGGCGGGCATGTGATTGGCGGTCATACACTTTCCAACGCCAAGCCAAAAATAATTCCTCAATCGGATTGAGAAGGGGAGTAAGGGGCAAGTACACAACTGTGAAGTTATTGTGGTTGGTGAACCAGTGGTTGGTGAACCAGTCCCTGACCAGAGCAGCCCGGTGGAAACTAACATTATCCCAGACGACAACAAACCTGGGCTGCTCCGGTCCGTCCTGCACAATATGTAGTGCATCCAGAAATATGATTATGTGTGCAGTATTGTAGGGACCGAGGGTGGCATGGTGATGGAGAACTCCTTGCAGACTAATGGCGGCACACAAGGTGATATTTCTCCCCGCGCTGCACAGGGACATTCACAACGGCTCTTTGTCCTATAGTATTTTGGCCACAACATCTGGTTTTAGCTAGATTGAATTCAGCTTCATCAATGAAAACAAACTCATGAGGCTGTGCAGTTGTATCAAAGTCCAGGACACTTTGTAACAAATATGCGTACACTGTACCGTGAATATGGTGTAACTCAAACACAGGACTACAATGTCTAAATTTTTACACAAGGATGGGGGTGGGTTGTGGGTTGGGATGCCCCCACCAGGTGCCCCCAACCCCCCCACCCACAGATACACCCCCCCCCCCCCCCCCCCCCCAGAATGGGGACTCCCCCCCCCCCCCCCCCCCCCAGAATGGGGGCACCTGCTTGTCTGAATGTATCTATGCAGTGCCAATAGGACACAATCTACTCTCATTACTGTATTACAGTATAGTACAGTGACACTTACTAGCACATCGTCACAGCGAAGGTCTTTGACTCTAACACTGTTCCTCTCAAATGGAACCCTGTACAGCTGCTTCATCGTAAGTTGGTGTTGACGCAAGACGCCGAAGAGTGTCGACATACTGACATGGTTAATATTATGGAATGTTGTGTGATCTGCGATGATTTACTCTCGTTGTTGATGTCTGCGGATGGTGTTGTTTGCCAACACTAGATTGACAACGGCCAGTTCCTGTTCATGGGGAACCGACGTGGCCTTTCACCCTCAGGAGGTCGTCTGGCAGTTCTCTAGAAAATACAACAATATGATGTCATTGGTTAGTTTTACATACTGTACTGTCAAACTGAACACAGTAACATCAAAACTGTACTACTTCACAGCACTATACCTATTTTTTTGTTATTCACTGAGGAGCATAGACCTAATATTGTAGGACTACATCGATTTGTACTGTGATGCAGAATGATGTGCAGCAATTACATAGGTACAGTTTAATGTAGAAAGTTGAAGACATACCTGTTCTCCCGTCTAAATGTCCGTATTATGGAGGATACCGTGTAGCGACTCAGGTTGGGTTGGACTTTCTGCCCAGCCTCCCACATCGCCAGGCCATGATTTATGACATGTTCCAACAACGTGGCCCTAATGTCATCGGAAATATGTCTCCGTCTATTGCCTGGTCCCATTCTTTGTTCTTGTCCTCCTCCTACTCCTCTCTCTCTCTTCCTCTTCCTCTTCCTCTCGCTCTCACAAATGAGGTGAGCTTACCTGAGGTCTGTTTGTAGTGCTAAGGCACAGACTAATTGCTGTTTTAAATTCTGTATAAATGTTTTCATGTGTGTGTGTGTGTGTGTGTGTGTGTGTGTGTGTGTGTGTGTGTGTGTGTTGCCAATTTCAGGTATGTTTTGCATTTTGAATAGAAGTGTTTTCCCAATGATTGCAAGAGATTTCATTCTTGAACGTGTCTAATGTAAGAAACAGTGTGTAGTATTTTGCAATGTGTGTTGCAGAATTGCAAACAAAGTGAAAATGTGTTTGTATTTTCGATGCCTTTGTTTAAGGCATGGTTGCAAAAGTTAAGGTGTTGATGCTTCTGTGTAAGCATTGACTTGTGTAATCGGCAAAAGCTCTAATAGTTCCAGTAGCTACACATTATCCCTCTGACCACAGGACCTACTGTGAATTCTGATTGGAGGTTTTGACCTAATTTGTACTCTGGTAGAGTGTGCTGTAATGCTAGCTTTGCCCGTGAGAATCCCAGTGTGAGTGTCTGTGTGTGTGTGTCATTGAAAAGCCTGCCTCTCTGCCATCTTCACAGTCTGGGTGATGGGTCTGGGTGACACACACACACACACAGCCATCTGGTATTTCAGTGAGGACCAATGTTCCCTCTAAGCTGCGCCCATGCACGGCCGCACACCTCCTCCAGGACTGCTGCGCAGAAGAAATGCCAGGCCGCGCACAGAGACACGAGATTGTACTTCACTGAGTTCACCCCATGAGTTTGCACTACATACAGTTGAAGTCGGAAGTTTACGTACACTATAAAAAAGCCAGACTACGGTTTGCAACTGCACATGGGGACAAAGATCGTCCTTTTTGGAGAAATGTCCTCTGGTCTGATGAAACAAAAATAGAACTGTTTGGCCATAATAACCATCGTTATGTTTGGAGGAAAAAGGGGGAGGCTTGCAGGCCGAAAAACACCATCCCACCCATGAAGCACGGGTGGCAGAATCATTTTCAGAGCTGGTCATGGGTGCACCTCAGACACGCTCAAGGTTCTAAACGACATCATAACCGCCATCGATAAGAGACATTACTGTGCAGCCGTATTCATCGACCTGGCCAAGGCTCTTGAGTCTGTCAATCACAACATTATTATTGGCAGACTCAACAGCCTTGGTTTCTGAAATGATTGCCTCGCCTGGTTTACCAACTACTTCTCTAATAGAGTTCAGTGTGTCAAATCGGAGGGCCTGTTGTCTGGACCTCTGACAGTCTCTGGGTGTGCAACAGGGTTCAATTCTCAGGCCGACTCTCTTTTCTGTATACATCAAGGATGTTGCTCTTGCTGCTGGTGATTCTCTGATCCACCCCTACGCAGACGACACCATTCTGTATACTTCTGGCCCCTCCTTGGACACTGTGTTAACTAACCTCCAGATGAGCTTCAATGCCATACAACTCTCCTTCCGTGGCCTCCAACTGCTCTTAAACGCAAGTAAAACTAAGTGCATGCTTTTCAATCGATCGCTGCCCGCACCTTCTCGCCCGTCCAGCATCACAACTCTGGACGGCTCTGACTTAGAATACGTGGACAACTACAAATACCTGGGTGTCTGGTTAGACTGTAAACTCTCCGTCCAGACTCACATTAAGCATCTCCAATCCAAAATGAAATCTAGAATAGGCTTCTTATATCGCAATAAAGCATCCTTCACTCATGCTGCCAAACACCCTCGTAAAACTGACCATCCTACCGATCCTCGACTTCGGTGATGTCATCTATAAAATAGCCTCCAACACTCTACACAACAAACTGGATGCAGTCTATCACAGTGCCATCCATTTTGTCACCAAAGCCCCATACACTACCCACCATTGCGACCTGTATGCTCTCGTTGGTTGGCCCTCGCTTCATACTCGTCGCCAAACCCACTGGCTACAGGTTATCTACAAGTCTCTGCTAGGTAAAGCCCCCCCTTATCTCAGCTCACTGGTGACCATAGCAGCACCCATTTGTAGCACGTGCTCCAGCAGGTATATCTCACTGGTCACCCCCAAAGCCAATTCCTCCTTTGGTCGTCTTTCCTTACAGTTCTCTGCTGCCCATGACTGGAACAAATTGCAAAAAATCTCTGAAGCTGGAGACTCACATCTCCCTCACTAGCTTTAAGCACCAGCTGTCAGAGCAGTTTACAGATAACTGCACCTGTACTTAGCCTATCTGTAAACAGCCCATCTACCTACCTCATCCCCATATGGGTATTTATGTATTTATTTTGCTCCTTTGCACCCCAGTATCTCTACCTGCACAATCATCTTCTGCCGATCTACCATTCCAGTGTTTAATTGCTATATTGAAATTACTTCGCCACCATGGCCTATTTATTTCCTTAACTTACCTCATTTGCACTCACTGTATATATACTTTTTGTTTTCTTTTGTTCTACTGTATTATTGACTGTATGTTTTGTTAATTCCATGTGTAACTCTGTGTTGTTGTATGTGTCGAATTGCTACGCTTTATCTTGGCCAGGTCGCAGTTGCAAATGAGAACTTGTTCTCAACTAGCCTACCTGGATAAATAAAGGTGAAATAAATCAAATAAAATGAATAAAAATCATGTTATGGAGGTGCTTTGCTGTAGGAGGGACTGATGCACTTCACAAAATAGATGGCATCATGAGGAATGATAATTATGTGGATATATTGAAGCAACATCTCAAGACATCAAGTTAAAGCTTGGTTGCAAATGGGTCTTCCAAATGGACAATGACCCCAAGCAAACTTCCAAAGTTGTGGCAAAATGGCTTAAGGACAAAAAAGTCAAGTTATTGGAGTGGCCATCACAAAGCCCTGACCTCAATCCTATAGAAAATTTGTGGGCAGAACTGAAAAAGCGTGTGTGATCCAGGACCCCTACAAACCTAACTCAGTTCCACCAGCTCTGTCAGGAGGAATGGGCCAAAATTCACCCAATTTATTGTGGGAAGCTTGTGGAAGGCTTCCTGAAACGTTTGACCCAAGTTAAACAATTTAAAGTCAATGCTACCAAATACTAATAGAGTGTATGTAGACTTCTGACCCACTGGGAATGTGATGAAAGAAATAAAAGCTGAAATAAATCATTCTCTCTACTATTATTCTGAAATTTCACATTCTTAAAATAAAGTGGTGATCCTAACTGACCTAAGAGCGGGAATTTTTACTAGAATTAATTGTCAGGAATTGTGTAAACCTGAGTTTAAATGTAGTTGGCTAAGGTGTATGTAAACTTCCCACTTCAACTGTACATGTAGATCAACACTTTTTCCGTGATCTTATCAACATTATATCTGCCCCAGTTCAACGTAACAAGCCAAAACAAGTCTAACTTTGGAAGATTGAGTCTGTGATATTGTTGTAGGCAGAGCCAGAGCACAACGGAGAAGAATTTGGGGTGGGTCGCCCATGAGGGGTCTTTTCATCACCAGTGAGTGAATGAATGCGCTTTTCAGATCAGTTCAGATCATGTGTTGATATTCTTTGCTAGTTAGCTAGTTATTCGCCCAGTTATAGATAAGTCTAGCAATGGAGAGTTACTGCTTCCTACAAGAGCATCAAAACGTGTCGGCTACATTTCAAGCTGTCTTTGAGTATTCTGCATTTCAAGCTGTCTTTGAGTAGTCTGCATTTCAAGCTGTCTTTGAGTAGGCTACATTTCAAGCTGTCTTTGAGTAGTCTGCATTTCAAGCGGTCTTTGAGTAGGCTACATTTCAAGATGTCTTTGAGTAGTCTGCATTTCAAGCGGTCTTTGAGTAGTCTGCATTTCAAGCTGTCTTTGAGTAGTCTGCATTTCAAGCGGTCTTTGAGTAGGCTACATTTCAAGATGTCTTTGAGTAGTCTACATGTCAAGCTGTCTTTGAGTAGTCTGCATTTCAAGCTGTCTTTGAGTAGGCTACAGTTAAAGCTGTCTTTGAGTAGTCTACATTTCAAGCTGTCTTTGAGTAGGCTACAGTTAAAGCTGTCTTTGAGTAGTCTACATTTCAAGCTGTCTTTGAGTAGGCTACAGTTAAAGCTGTCTTTGAGTAGTCTACATTTCAAGCTGTCTTTGAGTAGGCACAGTTAAAGCTGTCTTTGAGTAGGCTACAGTTAAAGCTGTCTTTGAGTAGGCTACAGTTAAAGCTGTCTTTGAGTAGGCTACATTTCAAGCTGTCTTTGAGTAGGCACAGTTAAAGCTGTCTTTGAGTAGGCTACAGTTAAAGCTGTCTTTGAGTAGGCTACAGTTAAGGCTGTCTTTGAGTAGGCTACAGTTAAAGCTGTCTTTGAGTAGGCTACAGTTAAAGCTGTCTTTGAGTAGGCTACAGTTAAAGCTGTCTTTGAGTAGGCTACAGTTAAAGCTGTCTTTGAGTAGGCACAGTTAAAGCTGTCTTTGAGTAGGCACAGTTAAAGCTGTCTTTGAGTAGGCTACAGTTAAAGCTGTCTTTGAGTAGGCACAGTTAAAGCTGTCTTTGAGTAGGCTACAGTTAAAGCTGTCTATGAGTAGGCACAGTTAAAGCTGTCTTTGAGTAGGCTACAGTTAAAGCTGTCTTTGAGTAGGCTACAGTTAAAGCTGTCTTTGAGTAGGCTACAGTTAAAGCTGTCTTTGAGTAGACTACAGTTAAGGCTGTCTTTGAGTAGGCTACAGTTAAAGCTGTCTTTGAGTAGGCTACAGTTAAAGCTGTCTTTGAGTAGGCTACAGTTAAAGCTGTCTTTGAGTAGGCTACAGTTAAAGCTGTCTTTGAGTAGGCACAGTTAAAGCTGTCTTTGAGTAGGCACAGTTAAAGCTGTCTTTGAGTAGGCTACAGTTAAAGCTGTCTTTGAGTAGGCACAGTTAAAGCTGTCTTTGAGTAGGCTACAGTTAAAGCTGTCTATGAGTAGGCACAGTTAAAGCTGTCTTTGAGTAGGCTACAGTTAAAGCTGTCTTTGAGTAGGCTACAGTTAAAGCTGTATTTGAGTGGGCTACAGTTAAAGCTGTCTTTGAGTATGCGACAGTTAAAGCTGTCTTTGAGTAGGTACAGTTAAAGCTGTCTTTGAGTAGGCGACAGTTAAAGCTGTCTTTGAGTAGGTACAGTTAAAGCTGTCTATGAGTAGGCACAGTTAAAGCTGTCTTTGAGTAGGCTACAGTTAAAGCTGTCTTTGAGTAGGCGACAGTTAAAGCTGTCTTTGAGTAGGTACAGTTAAAGCTGTCTATGAGTAGTCTGCATGTCAAGCTGTCTTTGAAAAGCGAGTCAGGTAAAACGTGTATGTATTAATTAAAGGGGCAGTGTTGTATTTTGAGACAGGCTTGAATATGCAAATAAGCATATGGGTAATTCTAATTCTCTGTATGGTAATAATAATTCATATGTATTTTGTATTTTGTAAAGTGGTTCCTTGCATGATACAACACAATACAATGGAATTTACATTTAGCTATTTGGCTCATGGTCTTACAGACAAAGTAAAACATCATTAATTAACGTCAAGCCCTTCATAATGTAAAAACATTTGTAAAAGTCTCATGCAAAGTAGGCCTGAATTGAACACCACATATAGGCTGCTAAAGGCTATATCATAGAAAACTAAAGCTATTTCCATGTGAAAATGTTATAGGATTTGCTCCATTGGTTTTGTGGGTAGGCCTACATTATGCTTAAACAGTGTGAACATTGGTGAGGACCCAGGTACAGACCCAGGTACAGACTCAGACAGACAAAGCCTGCAGGTGTGTTACACAACCATCCAGTGTCAACAGCAACCTGTGTGTGTGTGTGTGTGTGTGTGTGTGTGTGTGTGTGTGTGTGTGTGTGTGTGTGTGTGTGTGTGTGTGTGTGTGTGTGTGTGTGTGTGTGTGGAGATGGTGGATACAGTGGCAGAGGGTGCAAGAGAGAATCATAGCATTTCAGATTCCGATTTTTTTCACTGAAAAAGGCCATGAGTTCAGGGCTGGAGAGCAGATCTAAATGATAACATCTTCCAAACAGCCTCATAACATCCACATGTAAGATTTAGTACCCAGTTCAACAATATGACGGGCATCAGGTAGGTGCGAAGGAGTGTAGTGGCTTGGGTATGCTCAGATGTGTGAAAAGGTTACTATAGTACATAACCAGCGTTTGCCACTGGAAGCCTCTGTCTGTGTCCAAATGGCACCCTATTCTCCATATAGTGCACTACTTTTGACCAGAGCCCTATGGAATACATAGGGAACAGGATGCCATTCGGGGCGCAGCCTCTGTGTGTGTCAAGAGTGAGAAGAACGCTGCAGCACATTTCCTCTGGTCTGATTGGCTTCCTGTCTCTGCGCCACTCTCCTTCCTTCCATTCAACCCTTTATTTTCAGGTCAGGTCATTGTGTTCCAGAGACCAGTCTGACTGCAGTTTTCAGACACTCTGCAGAGTAGTGGATTGGACAGGACAGTGGCCAGTGTAGTGGACCGGGCAGTGGGTTGGTGTTAAGTTGGAGTAGAGATCCATATTCCATATTGTGACAGAGGTCCTTGAAGGGCTGGGGATTTTATTATGGAGCAGTATTGTGGAGTAGAGGTCCAGGCAGTGACGTTGTGCTTTGAACACCAGTTGAAATGGTAGGAGAGTAAAATTGAGTGGAGGGCTATATTGGTCAGTTGAGTAGAGGCCTATATTGGCCAGTTGAGTGGAGGGCTATATTGACCAATTGAGTGGAGGGCTATATCGGCCAGTTGAGTAGAGGCCTATATCGGCCAGTTGAGTAGAGATCTATATTGGCTTGTTGAGTAGAGGCCTATATTGGCTAGTGAGGTCCCCGAAGAGCTCGGATTTGGAACAGCACAGTGTAGTAGAGGAGGTGGGTTCACCCAGAGGATATCTTTAGGGTAAAGACATACTCTGTATGTGGGTGGTAACTGCCACCTTTTTGTAAGGGAAAAGTGTAAATGGGATCCTTGGGAAGTCCCAACTCTGACCTCACCCCATTGAAGTTCAAAATTTAAACGGTTCGGTACGTGTTAAGGTTACGGTTAGAGTAAGGGTAGGAGTTAAGTTTAAAGTTAGGGTTTAGGGTAGAGACGTCCCAAGGATCCCCGATACCACTAAGCTTTTTGGAAGCCAGTTGTCTGACTGGAGATATTAATGTCTGCATCTTAGTTCCACCCGGAGAAACTGATCCTCAGACTGAAATGCTTTAATAAGGCAATGAGGCCAGGGTGAAGGCCTGTAGGTGAAAGGTCAGTGTGTAGAGATAGATAGTTTATCTATTTATTTACAGTTTACCTAGATTTTGTTGTGTTTTATCTGTATAATGTAATAGCTTCATTAAAATTAAAAACTAAACAACAAACAAACAGTTTACTTTATTTCGACTTCGGTTCTCTTCAGTGGAAAAAGTGAATTGATGTTATGTCAAACACAAGGCCCCAGACTGGGCTAATGAGCTTGGTGAGGTACGATATGAGACAAAACATTTGGCTTTGAGAAGCTGATGATTTCAAACCGGTTTCCTCCCCATCAAATGAGTTTCCCTCCCCTCTCTCTCAGAGTATGGACAGCTCAGATGCACCACCGTGTTTGATCTATAAATGGATGACACAGTTAATGCAACAGTGATCACAGATAACAGGGGAGAGCCTCATCTCCTTAATGAGTTTATTATCTGCATTATTATCCCTGCAGCACACAGTGCTGATTAATAATGGCCACGTTTAGGCTTCACATGATCCAGTATACAGTGCATTCGGAAAGTATACAGACCCCATGTCTTTTTCCACATTTTGTTACGTTACAGTCTTATTTTAAAATGTATTCAATTAATTAGCAATACCCCTTAATGTCAAAGCAAAAACAGGTTTTTAGAAATGTTTGCAAATATATTACAAATAAAAAACTGAAAAATAATATTTACATAAGTATTCAGACCCTTTGCTATGAGACTCGAAATTGAGCTCAGGTGCATCCTGTTTCCATTGATCATCCTCGAGATGTTTTAGCAACTTGATTGAAGTCCACCTGTGGTAAATTCAATTGATTGGACATGATTTGGAAAGGCACACAGCTGTCTATATAAGGTTCCACAGTTGACAGTGTATGTCAGAGCAAAAACCAAGCCATGAGGTTGAAGGAATTGTCCGCAGAGCTCCAAGACAGGATTGTGCCGGGGCACAGGTCTGTGGAGGGGTACCAGAACATTTCTGAAGCCTTGAAGGTCCCCAAGAACACAGTGGCCTCCATCATTCTTACATTTAAGAATTTTGGAACCACCAAGACTTTTCCTAGAGCTGGCCACCTGGCCAAACTGAGCAATCGGAGGAGAAGGGCCTTGGTCAGGAAGGTGGCCAAGAACCTGATCGTCACTCTGACAGAGCTCCAGAGTACCTCTGTGGAGATGGGAGAACCTTCCAGAAGGACAATCATATTTGCAGCACTCCACCAGTCAGTCTTTATGGTAGAGTGGCCAGACGGAAGCCACTCCCCAGTAAAAGGCACATGACAGCCCACATGGAGTTTGCCAAAAGGCACCCAAAGGACTCTCAGACCATGAGATGCAAGATTCTCTGGTCTGATGAAACCAAGATTGTACTATTTGACCTGAATGCCAAGTGTCATGTCTGGAGGAAACCTGGCACCATCCCTAAGGTGAAGCATGGTGATTGCAGCATCATGCTATGGGGGATGTTTTTCTGCTGTGGCAGGGCCTGGGAGACTAGTCAGGATCGAGGGAAATATAAACGGAGCAAAGTACAGAGAGATCCTTGATGAAAACCTGCCCCAGAGCGCTCAGGACCTCAGATTGGGGCGATGGTTCACCTTCCAACAGGACAACGACCCTAAGCACACAGCCAGGAGTGGCTTCGGGACAAGTCTCTGATTATCCTTGAGTGTCCCAACCAGAGCCCGGACTTGAAGCCGATCGAACATCTCTGGAGAGACCTCAAAATAGCTGTGTAGTGACGTTCCCCATCCAACCTAACAGAGCTTGAGAGGATCTGCAAAGAAGAATGTGAGAAACTCCCCACATAAAGGTGAGCCAGGCTTGTAAGCATCATACCCAAGAAGACTTGAGGCTGTAATCGCTGCCAAAAGTGCTTCAACAAAGTACTGAATAAGGGTCTGAATACTTATGTAAATGTGAAATTAACGTTGTTTTTTTTCCCCAAAAATGTATAAAAGCCTGTTTTTGCTTTGCCATTATTGGGTGATGTGTGTAGACTGAAGAGGGAAAAAAAACAATTCAATCCATTTTAGAATAAGGTTGTATCGTAACAAAATGTGGAAAAAGTCAAGGGGTCAGAAGTCTTTGCGAAGACTCTGTATGTTGATAGAAGTCAGAAAATGCTTTTGTGTGAGGTGTTTGTAATAAGATTACAATAAAATTTGATTTCATCCTTGACTCTCTGTCATCATCTGTAATTAAACATGCACATTCCTCCCTCTCTCTATCCTTTCTTTACTTAGATTGCTCACTCAATTGGTTTTCTGACCTGATTCTCTTTCACTAGCTATTATCCAGGTACACTATATATACAAAAGTATGTGGACACACCTTCATATTAGTGGACTCAGCAATTTCAGCCACACACGTTGCTGACAGGTGTAGAAAAATAGAAAATAGAAAAATAGAGCACCCAGCCATGCAATCTCCATAGACAAACATTGGCAGTAGAATGGCCTTACTGAAGAGCTCAGTGACTTTCAACGCGGCACCATCATAGGATGCCACCTTTCCAACTAGTCAGTTCATCAAATTTCTGCCCTGCTAGAGCTGCCCCGGTCAACTGTGCTTTTATGTATGAATTGGAAATGTCTAGGAGCAATAACGGCTCAGCCGCGAAGTGGTAGGCCCACAAGCTCACAGAACAGGACTGCTGCGTGCTGAGCAGTGTAACGCTCATAAATCGTCTGTCTTCGGTTGCAAGACTCACTACCGAGTTCCAAACTGCCTCTGGAAGCAACATCAGCACAGCAGCTGTTTGTTGGGAGCTTCATGAAATGGGTTTCCATGGCCGAGCATCCGCACACAAGGCTAAGATCACAATGTGTAATGTCAGATGTCGGCTGAAATGGTGTAAAGCTCACCGCAATTGGACTCTGGAGCAGTGGATACTAGTTTTCTGGAGTGATGAGTCACGCTTCACCATCTGGCAGTCCGATGGACAAATCTGGGTTTGGCGAATGCCAGGAGAATGCTACATGCCCCAATGCATAGTGCCAACTGTAAAGTTGGTGGATGAGGAATGATGGTCTGGGGCTGTTTTTCATGGTTCGGGCTAGGCCCCTTATTTCCAGTGAAGGGAAATCTTAACGCTAGAGCATACAATGACATACTAGATGATTCTGTGCTTCCAACTTGGTGGCAATTGTTTGGGGAAGGCCCTTTCCTGTTTCAGCATGACAATGCCCCTGTGCACAAAGTGAGGTCCATACAGAAATGGTTTGTCAAGATCGGTGTGGAAGAGCTTGACTGGCCTGCATAGAGCAAAGACCTCAAAAAATATTTTATTTGAGAAAGACCTGACATAGATTTAGTCTATATCAGGTCTTTTTCAAAGAAAATATTTTTTTGGGGGGGGGTGTGAAATAAAACTAAAACAAAAACAGGATCAGTGTAAAATCACATTTTAAATATAAATGTTAAGACAAAGAGAAGAAAATGATGTGAAGTGGAAAGACTTGCTAATGTGAGAAAATGGAACTTTCCTACATATTCCTACAGCATGGTTGTAGGATGGAACGTTCCAACATATTCCTACAGCATGGTTGTAGGATGGAACGTTCCTACATATTCCTACAGCATGGTTGTAGGATGGAACTTTCCTACATATTCCTACAGCATGGTTGTAGGATGGAACGTTCCTACATATTCCTACAGCATGGTTGTAGGATGGAACTTTCCTACATATTCCTACAGCATGGTTGTAGGATGGAACTTTCCTACATATTCCTACAGCATGGTTGTAGGATGGAACGTTCCTACATATTCCTACAGCATGGTTGTAGGATGGAACGTTCCTACATATTCCTACAGCATGGTTGTAGGATGGAACGTTCCTACATATTCCTACAGCATGGTTGTAGGATGGAACCTTCCTACATATTCCTACAGCATGGTTGTAGGATGGAACTTTCCTACATATTCCTACAGCATGGTTGTAGGATGGAACTTTCCTACATATGCCTACTGCATGGTTGTAGGATGGAACTTTCCTACATATTCCTACAGCATGGTTGTAGGATGGAACTTTCCTACATATTCCTACAGCATGGTTGTAGGATGGAACTTTCCTACATATGCCTACTGCATGGTTGTAGGATGGAACTTTCCTACATATTCCTACAGCATGGTTGTAGGATGGAACCTTCCTACATATTCCTACAGCATGGTTGTAGGATGGAACTTTCCTACATATTCCTACAGCATGGTTGTAGGATGGAACTTTCCTACATATTCCTACAGCATGGTTGTAGGATGGAACTTTCCTACATATTCCTACAGCATGGTTGTAGGATGGAACGTTCCTACATATTCCTACAGCATGGTTGTAGGATGGAACTTTCCTACATATTCCTACTGCATGGTTGTAGGATGGAACTTTCCTACATATTCCTACAGCATGGTTGTAGGATGGAACTTTCCTACATATTCCTACAGCATGGTTGTAGGATGGAACGTTCCTACATATTCCTACAGCATGGTTGTAGGATGGAACTTTCCTACATATTCCTACAGCATGGTTGTAGGATGGAACGTTCCTACATATTCCTACAGCATGGTTGTAGGATGGAACTTTCCTACATATTCCTACAGCATGGTTGTAGGATGGAACTTTCCTACATATTCCTACAGCATGGTTGTAGGATGGAACGTTCCTACATATTCCTACAGCATGGTTGTAGGATGGAACTTTCCTACATATTCCTACAGCATGGTTGTAGGATGGAACTTTCCTACATATTCCTACAGCATGGTTGTAGGATGGAACGTTCCTACATATTCCTACAGCATGGTTGTAGGATGGAACTTTCCTACATATTCCTACAGCATGGTTGTAGGATGGAACTTTCCTACATATTCCTACAGCATGGTTGTAGGATGGAACTTTCCTACATATTCCTACAGCATGGTTGTAGGATGGAACTTTATTAAGACATTCTTAATAGCTGACTTGGGGAGAAGCTGTAAAAAGACATGTATAAGGGGAAATACAGTATTAATCAGGTTAGATTAATGACCTGATGATAAGCTAATAAGGGCCTGGACAGGAAGTGAAGGGGAGGAATGGTGTTTCCATGAATAGATGAACAGATGAAGCCGTTTCCTAGGTGTATTTATGGAGGAGTAGTTCTGGGCACCACGCCTCTAGCTCCTACTTAATCCCATCGCTCCCTTCTTGTTAGTGTGTGTGTGTGTGTGTGTGTGTGTGTGTGTGTGTGTGTGTGTGTGTGTGTGTGTGTGTGTGTGTGTGTGTGTGTGTGTGTGTGTGTGTGTGTGTGTGTGTGTGTGTGTGTGTGTGTGTGTGTGTGTGTGTGTGTGTGTGTGTGTGTGTGTGTTTTAAAAACAAGTGTCTCTGAGGAAAACAACTTCCAACATCAAAGGCTTTAAACACTGTCTTTGTTATCATTTTTGGCCAACGAAACAACACACAAGTAGACTGTCCATGTCTTTTCTATATTTGTTAGGAAGATCATTAAAGAGAACAGAACAGGGACACTTTGTTTAAATCAGTTAGGGGCTTGATGTGAGAGAACAGATGGTTGGTTCAATAGATTCCAGGGCTTAATGGAAAGTTGGTTTGGGATTTGGGCCACTGGTTTCTCCCTATGTGTCGGATGGCTGGGGGCCTGTGGTGGTTGATGAGTCACGGATGGGCACAGATAGGGATTTTTCTGCCCAGTCACTGAGGGGGTTATTGGCTATTCAGTGCCAGACCTTAAAACAAGCCTCACCTCCTCTGCGGCTGCCATCCAGCTCTCCATGGTGGCAGGACATGGGTGTGTGTTGAATAATGAATAACAGGGCAGTGATAAGGAGTGTTGAGGTAATTAGAGATGGATCTGTACTAGGGAGGAACAGCCAGAGGAGAGCAGACCAGACACAGGTTCAAACACACACACACACACACACACACACACACACACACACACACACACACACACACACACAAACACACTGAAACACACACTCCAGAGTGCTAAGGGATAGAAAGTTAAATGTACTTAATGTTTTGTCAACTATGAACATATGTTTGGGAGTTATTTTGGGGTGATTCTTTTGGGGTGATTCTTCCGGGGTGATTCTTTTAGGGTGATTCTTTTAGCGGCTTGCTTGCATTCTTTGAATAATTTACAAGTGGATTTAGATTCACCCTACTGAAGTTTGATCTCTTCACTGCACACACATCTTCAGGGTGTCACAGAAATGATTATCTTCTCTCTTGGTTCAGTCAGATTGCTTCCCTGTGTAGATAATCTGAGTACTACAGTTACGTAGCACGTTGTGAAGACGTGGGCTCAGACAGCCTCAGCCTCGGAGACATCTGTAAGGATGTGATACAGAATTATTCAGCAGGGGTAGAACGCAGAGAGACAGAGACAGACAGGTCTTACTGCTCTACCTAGACTCTGACATCATCTCAAACCCTTTTCATGGGAGAAGGAAAGGTGGAGGGAGAAGGGAGTGATGTGGAGAGTGAGACATGAACAGATATCTAACTGCTCAACAGTGACCCTGTCATCATCTCAAACCGTGTTTATGGGAGAAGCAAAGGTGGAGGGCGAGGCCTGTTGTTTTCTCTCTGACAATTCAGGTGTAATCTGAGCAAAACAGTCCTCTTTAAGCAAACTAACCTTTGAGTCTTGAGCTCTTCACTATCTCCCTGTGAAGCCATCCCTTCCCTGCCCTAGATCTCTCTAAGATATCCTGTGAATAAACTGACAGCACAGGGCAAAACTATAGGCTCTCTCCATCTCATCCCACCACTGACTGTATCATTCCCTGCCTTGCATCTCTCTAATCTAACAGATATCCAATTCAAGATGTTGATAATATGGGCCATGCCTGGCTCTCCTCACTAAATCACATCACTATTTCATTTAATGGTTCATCTCTAAAGGAAAAAACCCATCGCACCAAATGACGGTGCCGTTCGTTTGCAGTTTGTTCACTGTTCGTTTGGCGCAGTGTGTTTTCGGGTCTACTCGCATGTAGGTGTCTGACTGCATACATTTTCATAGTTTCTAGGTGTAGAATCGGTTTGTACTTGGTTAACACACTGCTCAGAGGTGCTAAGTGCTAAGTACTCTCAGCCGGAAAACTCTACCAGTGTGTCCGTGCCTTTATGACAGAATTCTGGGTTCCAAGATGACTTAATGGTTAATCAGGGGTTGGACCAAATACCGTAGGGATCGGAAAATGTAGACCTCATCTGTTTATGTGTAATTAGAAAACAGGATAAAGACTCTTGGTTTGATCAAATCAAACGTAATGACTCACGAAGAGAAGAAATGCACAGTATGACACATATGTTCATGAACCAGGACCCCATATCAAAATCAAAGTCATGGTAATAAACAAAACCAACTATCCAAGGTAATAGCTTTCACTGCTTTGGATGACTAACGAGACCTTTGTACTGTTGAACGTTTCTGCACTGTGTTTCTGTAATCTACCAGGGTCGTCCTCTACTCTCTCTAAGTGTGAAGACTCATTGACTCACAGATGCAGTGCCTTCAGAAAGTATTCATACCCCTTGGCTTATTACACATTTTGTTGTGTTGCCTGAATTCAAAATGGATTAAATAGATTTGTTTCCTCTCTACACACAATACCCCATAATGACAATGTGAAACCATGATTATAGACATTTTATCACATTTATTGACCATGAAATACAGAAAAGGTATTCACATCCATGAGTCAATACTTTGTAGAAGATCCTTTGGTGGCGATTGCAGATGTGAGTATTTTGGCGGCTAGACGTAACAGAAAAAAAAAGAAATCACAAGTGCAATACACCAAAATAAAGCTTCACTTCCTGTTAATCCAGCCACCGTGTCAGATTTAAAAAACGCTTTACGGCGAAAGCAAGCCATGTGATTATCTGAGGACAGCACCCCACCATACAAACACATGAAAATCATATTTCAACCAAGCAGGTGCGACACGAAAGTCAGAAATAACGATATAATTCATGCCTTACCTTTGAAGATCTTCTTCTGTTGGCACTCCAATATGTCCCAGAAACATCACAAATTGTCCTTTTGTTCGATAAACTCCTTTTTATATCCCTAAAATGTCCATTTATTTGGCGTGTTTGATTCAGAAAAACACCAGTTCCATCTCGCCCAACTCGCCCAACATGACTACAAATGATCTAATAAGTTACCTGTAAACTTGGTCCAAACATTTCAAACAACTTTCCTCATCCAACTTTAGGTATCCTAAAATGTAAATAATCGATCAAATTTAAGACAGAATATACTGTGTTCAATAGCGGATAAAATCAACGTTGAGCGCGAAACCTGGAGCACACACCAAACAAAAGAGTGCACTTGGCTTGACACTTATTCTAAACAGCCGTACGTCTTCATTTCTCAAAGGAAAAACATCAACCAATTTCTAAAGACTGTTGACATCTAGTGGAAGCCATAGGAACTGCAGCTAGATGTCTCATAAATCTAGTTACCCATAGAAAAACAATAGAAAACACAGTCACCTCAAAACAAAATTCCCTGGATTGTTTGTCCTCGGGTTTCGCCTGCCAAATAAGTTCTGTTATGCTCACAGACAGTATTCTAACAGTTTTAGAAACTTTAGAGTGTTTTCTATCCAAATCTACCAATATATGCATATCCTAGCTTCTGGGCCTGAGTAGCAGGCAGTTTACTTTGGGCACGCTTTTCGTCCGGACGTGAAAATACTGCCCCCTATCCCAAACGGACTAAGAGCCTTGCAAACCTGGATTGTACAGTACTTGCCGTGTTAAGTTGATTGTTGATCATTGTCAGACAGCCATTTTCCGGTCTTGCCATAGATTTTCAAGCCGATTTGAGTCAAAACTGTAACCTGGTCACCCAGGAACATTCAATGTAGTCGTGGTAAGCAACTCCAGTGTAGATTTGGCAGTATGGTTTAGGTCATTGTCCTGCTGAAAGGTAAATTAATCTACAAGTGTCTGGTGGAACCCTGAACCAGCACACTGAACCAGGTTTTCTTCTAGGATTTTGCCTTTGCTTATAGCTTATAGTATTCTGTTTCTTTTTGTCCTAAAAACTCCCTAGTCCTTGCCATTGACAAGCATACCCATAACATGAAGCAGCCACCACCATGCTTGAAAATATGAAGAGTGGTACTCAGTGAAATGTTGGATATGCCCTAAACATAACACTTTGTTCAGGTCAAAAAATGAAATTATTTTACATTATTTTTGCAGTATTACTTTAGTGTCTTGTTGTGAACAGGATGCATGTTCTGGAATAATGTTTTATTCTGTACAGGCTTCCTTCTTTTCACTCTGTCATTTAGGTTACTATTGTGGAGTAACTTCAATGTTGTTGATCCATTTTTCTCCTATCACAGCCATAAAAAAAAAATCCCCATTGGCCTAATGGTGAAATCCCTGAATAGTTTCCTTCCTCTCCGGCAACTGAGTTAGAAAGGACACCTGCATCTTTGTAGATGTAGTAACTAGATGTTGATACACCATTGAAAGCCTAATTAATAACTTCACCATGCTCAAAGGGATATTTAGCGTCTGTATTTTTATTTTTTTAAACATCTACCAATGATTTGAAAAACCTCCCTGGTCTTTGTTGTTGAATTTGTGCTTGAAATTCACTATGCTACTTATTATGTGATTTGTTAAGCACATTTTAACTACTGAACTTATTTAGGCTTGCCATAACAAAATGGTTGAATACTTAGCGACTTAAGACATTTCAGCTTTTAAATTTGTATTAATTTCGAACAAATTTCTACAAACAAAATTACACTAATTATGGGGTGTTGTGTGCAGATCAGTGACACAAAATCTCAATTTAATCTATTTTAAATTCCGGCTGTAACACAACAAAATGTGGAAATCGTCAAATGGTGTGAATAGTTTCTGAAGGCTCTGTACACACGGATCGTTAGTCATGCAGTTGGAGAAAACTGTGGTGCAACTGCAGGAAACAACACATCCAGATACTCTCTGTTTCTGTGAACAGGTTTCATTTACCCCAAGGCTCCCTCCGCTGAGACAACACGCTCTAATTCAGTGGTTCCCAACCTTTTTCGGTTATTGGTTATTGCCCGACCAAATTAATTTTGCTCTACCCGGAGTACTCCGGAAGTACCGCCTGTGTGCATTTTACCAGTAAGCCTACGGTTTCAAGAGTCTTCTCAAGTACCTCCTGTGGATAGGCAGAGTACCCCCAGGGGTCCTAGTACGGGTAAGATATTATCATAAGTGTTCATTCATTAAACACTGCATCATTAATTTCACATAACTCTTGGCAAGGTTTTAGATCTCAGGTCGGCTGTAACACACACACACACACACACACACACACACACACACACACACACACACACACACACACACACACACACACACACACGAACACACGGCCCCTGTGTGAACCCAGGGCAGCTCACAGGGGTCCTGATGTGATGTCAGTGATTGATGAGGGTCTTATCATGTTCCCAGAATGCTTTTTCTACTTCCTCCTGCGAGAAGCAGGCCACTCTGACGCACCCATCACACGCCTCTAGTGTAAGGGCTAGCAGAGGACGGATATACACTGAGTATACAAAACATTAAGAACACCTGCTCTTTCCATGACATAGACTGACCAGGTGAATCCAGGTGAAAGCTATGATCCCTTATTGATGTCACTTCAATCAGTGAAGATGAAGGGGAGGAGACAGGTTAAAGAAGGATTTTTAAGCCTTGAGACAATTGAGACATGGATTGTGTATGTGTGCCATTCAGAGGATGAATGGGCAAGACAAAATATTTAAGTGCCTTTTAACGGGGCATGGTGCCAGTCGTTATTGTGTCAAGAACTGCAATACTGCTGGGTTTTTCGTGCTCAAAAGTTTCCTGTGTGCATCAAGAATGGTCCACCACCCAAAGGACATCCAGCCAACTTGCCATAACTGTGGGAAGCTTTGGAGTCAACATGGACCAGCATCCATGTGGAATGCTATCGACACCTTGTAGAGTCCATGCCCTGACGAAATGAGGCTGTTCTGAGGAATAATAGTAAAGTGTTCTTAATGTTTTATACACTCAGTGTACATGAGAGTTCAAATCAAAGAGATGACACTGATGAATGGGTCTCCCTCCTTCTTTTTCCCCTTCTCCCTCTCCTTCTCCTTCTTCTGTCTCAAAACTCTTTCAGTTACCCAACAACCCCAGGGCCCTGCAGGCAACATTAGCTCCACACACTAAAATAAAACATGAAAATATATTAGCACCTCCTAGTTTTAAACAGCTACACTGATGCACCAGACTGATTTCAGAAGCAGTTCTGTGAGCCATTACGAACATCACATGAACCATGGTTTAGCTCCTCTAAAATTGGGGTGTAGGGACCAGTTATACTGTGCTCTTCTGTACTGTTAAGTGTTATTTTACACTAAGAATTGACTGTGATAACTTACACTACCGGTCACAAGTTTGGACACATCTACTCATTCAAGGGGTTTTCTTTATTTTTTCTATTTTCTACATTGTAGAATAATAGTGAAGACATCAAAACTATGAAATAACACATATGGAATCATGTAGTAACAAAAAAAGTGTTTCAACAAATCTAAATAGATTTGAGATTCTTCAAATAGCCACCACTTGCCTTGATGACAGCTTTGCACACTCTTGGCATTCTCTCAACCAGCTTCATGAGGTAGTCACCTGGAATGCATTTCAATTAACAGGTCTGCCTTGTTAAAAGTATATTTGTAGAATTTATTTCCTTCTTAATGCATCTGAGCCATTCAGTTGTGTTGTGACAAGGTATACAGAAGATAGCCCTATTTGGTAAAAGACCAAGTCCATATTATGACAAGAACAGCTCAAATAAGCAAAGAGAAATGACAGTCCATCACTACTTTAAGACATGAATGTCAGTCAATACAGAACATTTCAAGAACTTTGAAAGTTTCTTCAAGAGCAGTTGCAAAAACCATCAAGCGCTGTGATGAAACTGTCTCTTATGAGAACCGCCACAGGATTGGAAGACTCAGACTTACCTCTGCTGCAGAGGATAAGTTCATTAGAGTTACCAGCCTCAGAAATGTTTGCCCAAATAAATGCTTCACAGAGTAACAGACACATCTCAACATCAACTGTTCAGAGGAGACTGTGCATCAGGTCTTCATGGTCAAATTGCTGCAAAGAAACCACTACTAAAGGATACCAATAATAATAAGAGACTTGTTTGGGCCAAGAAACACGAGCAATGGGCATAAGACTGGTGGAAAGTTGTCCTTTGGTCTATTGTCCAAATTGGAGATTTTTGGTTCCTACCGCCATGTCTTTGTGAGACGTGGTGTGGGTGATCTCTGCATGTGTATCTCTCACCATAAAGCATGGAGGAGGAGGTGTTATGGTGTGGGGGGCTTTACAGGTGACACTATCAGTGATTTATTTAGAATTCAAGGCACTCTTAACCAGCATGGCTACCACAGCATTCTGCAGTGATACGCCATCCCATCTGGTTTGCACTTAGTGGGACTATCATTTGTTTTCAACAGGACAATGACGCAACATACCTCCAGGGTGTGTAAGGGCTGTTTTACCAAGAAGGAGAGTGATGGAGTGCTGCATCAGATGACTCGGTCTCCACAATCCCCCGAACTCAACAAAATTGAGGTGGTTTGGGATGAGTCGGACTGTAGAGTGAAGGAAAAGCAGCCAACAAGTGCTCAGCATATCTGGGAACTCCTTCAAGACTGTTGGAAAAGCATTCCTCATGGAGCTGGTTGAGAGAATGCCAAGAGTGTGCAAAACTGTCATCAAGGCGGCAGGTAGCCTAGTGGTTAGAACTTTGGACTAATAACCGGAAAGTTGCCAGATCAAATCCACGAGCTGACAAGGTAAAAATCTGTTGTTCTAACCCTGTTCCTAGGTGTCATTAAAAATAAGACATTGTTCTTAAATGACTTACTTAGTTAAAAAAAGGCAAAGTGTGGTTATTTGAAGAATCTCAAATATATTTTGATTTATTGAACACTTTTTTGGTTACTGCATGATTCCATGTGTTATTTTATAGTTTTGATGTCTTCACTATTATTCTACAATGCAGAAAATAGTCTAAATTAAAATTTAAAAAACTTAAATGAGTAGGTGTTCTAAAACTTTTTAACGTTAGCGTATTGACAGGAAAGTCTCAAGGTGATATAACATGATATAACATGATTTAACCAACCGTGGAGGGGTTCAGGGGGGATGACCAGGGGCGGACTGGCCATTAGCCCAGATGGCCTGTATAACAAAATGATCATTATCTGACTAATAATGTCGGCCTCAAGGGGAAAAAATGGAACGGTGTGGGGGCTTGAGGAAAAAAAGTGTCTAGTATGTGGGCCTCAAAGATGCCAGGGCCGAATTCTGGTCCCATTCCGCTCCTGGGGTTGACCCTCAAATAGCAATCCCTTTGTGTTTGTAAAACAGCTGATTGAGATGACAGGGGAGCCCCAGCTTGAGCCTCAGCTCCTGCCCAGTAATGACTGTGGGCTATGCTTGGGCCCCTGACTGTGTCCCTGGCTCCCTGGCAGCATCCCCCTCCTGCTGCTCCCCTCTTTACAGAGTCAGAAGAATACATTTCCCTCCTCTCAGTCCCCTGCCATTGTTATCTGAGCTCTCAGGTCAATAACATTAATACAATATCAACACACTGGGCTGACAGGGGAGGGAGGGGGAGTGGGGTAAGGGGAGGGAGGGGAAGTGAGGGACAGGGGAAGGAGGAGCAAAGCGGGAAAAAGGTTTTGTTTTCATAAAAATCTGCTTCAGTGTGGCTTAACTATTCACTTTTGTTTGCAAACATTTACAGTGGACAGGGCTACTGTATATTGTAGTGTGGTAATGTTGGAGAAGTCAGAGTTTTCACATGAAGTACTTTTGAGGATATTTGTGGCCTGTGTTTATAGTGGATTTACAACCCAGTTCTCCCATTGTAAAATAATAGGGGTCTGACGCCCACTGTTAAAATATATGCAGGGATTCAGTGGTGGAAAAGTATTCAATTGTCATACTTGAGTAAAAGTAAAGATACCTTCATAGAAAAAGACTCAAGTAAAAGTGAAAGTCACCCAGTAAAATACTACTTGAGCAAAAGTGTGAAAGTATTTGGTTTTAAATATACTTAAGTATCAAAAGTAAATGGAATTACTAAAATGTACTTAAGTATCAAAAGTAACGGTAAAAGCATAAATAATTTCAAAATCCTTATATTCAGCAATCCAGACCGCACCATGTTTTATATATTCTTTATTGACAGATAGCCAGGGGCACACTCCAACACTCAGACATATTTTACAAACAAAGTATATGTGTTTAATGAGTCTGCCAGATCGGAGGCAGTAGGGATGACCAGGGATGTTCCCTTGAATTGGACCATTTTCCTGTCAAAATGTAACAAGTACTTTTGCGTGTCAGGGAAAATTAATGGAGTAAAAAGTACATTATTTTCTTTTGGAATGAAGTGAAGTAAAAGTTGGCTAAAATATAAATAGTAAAGTAGGGTACAAATACCTTAAAAAGCTACTTAAATGACTCTCCAGTACTTCACAACACTGCAGGGATTACTTGCCTATCATAAGTAAAGGCCCAATGCAGCAGTTTTTATGTCGATATAAAAAAAATACTGAGTAACATTTAAGTACCTTACCATGCTGCTTTTAATTCAAATGGTCAAAACTGAACCAAAATAGCTTCTTAGCAAAGAACAATTTCTCAAGCTAGGACTGTGTGGGAGTGGTTTGAGTGAGGAGGGGAAAACCAAAATTGTTATTGGCAGTGACATTTGGAACTCGCATTCTTATTCGTCTATTAACTAACTGATGATGTCACCACGCAGATCAAAATTCCATCCCAATTAAACAAGCTGTAATTTCAGACGGCCTTTCAAACCGCTGTTACACCAAAAGGGTATTATCATAATTTTCACAATTTCACGGTATTATTTCAACCTCTTAGTGTGGAAATATATATAAAACACAGGAAAGTCTCATTAGTGACTGCATCGGGCCTTTAAAGCATATTGTTTAGTAAATTAAACTGATTTAAAACTTAGTGTGTTTTCAGCATCAAAAATCAACATATAACTGTTATGAATATGAACAATCTGAAATGACAGAGAGGACTGTTAGAACAGGCAAAAGTAATTAAACATGGCATGAGAATCAGCCGTTACTCAACTCAGCCCTTCCAAAATATTATTCCTCTGAGCCAGACAGTGTGCTGAAGGCTCAGTCTGTGATTGGTGAGTTGGTGCCAGAAGCACACTGGGAAAGAGTTGTGGCCTATCTTACAACAACACCGCTACACAAACAGAGAGACGCACCCCCACGCACACAGATGCACGCACCCATTCACACACACACGCACACGGATTCATGCATGCATCCATGCACTCAGACACTTTTTGGACAGTAAAAATGTTTGACCATTAAAAACCATTAAAAAACGTATTCGAACTTCTAAACCTTAACCCTAACCCTACCCCTAAACCAACACCAACCCCCAAAACCCTAACACACACACACACACACACACACACACACACACACACACACACACACACACACACACACACACACACACACACACACACACACACACACACACACACACACACACACACACGTCTCCTGCTGGAACATGTTCCAGAGCCTCATTTGGACATACCACAGCAGACGCTGTGGAGGGAAACTACACCAGCGTTACAGTAAACGGCCCTGGAACAGACTACACTGTTGTGTTGTGTTTTGTCATCTTAGGGACACCTGATATGTGTACACTATCACAGTTCTACCTTGTTTGATGTCCTCAAACATACACACACACACGCACACAGACACACACACACTGTATTGTATAAGACTTAGAAAGGACAAGTATTTAATTTCAAGGAGATGTGAGGAGGAACTGAATGTTCTTAAGCTGCTGTGGGATGTAATCCATTCCAGGTGGGATTTGTTTGTGTCAAATACTTGGCAACAGGAAGTCGTATATCTGAATGCCTTTAAACATGTGGGGCTTTTTTGAAGGATACCTCATTGTCTTTGAGTAAACACATAGTCTATTTGAGGATTACATGTGTCTGTTTGAAGGTGTGTGAGCTGTTGCTCCTCTTGTCGATGTATCCATCAAAGATGATAATGAGGTGTCAGTCAGTGGCTCTCTGCATGTCCCATCCTGGAACTATATCTGTTACCTGCCAATAGGTAATCCTGTTGGTTCACCTCCGTAAACAGCCTTCCCATGGGCGTGTGTATGAGTGTGTGTATGGGTGTGTGTGTGGATGCGTGTGTTTGTGTGTATTTCCAGATAAAACATGGCTCTCCCAGTAGCACACGTGACACCTGTCCATCACCCTTCAGCAGGCCCAGTTGGGGTGTCCCTCGTTGGGGTGTAACAATAGAAATACACTAGATTCAACACAGAACTTCTACCTAGGAAGTCTACTGTGTGTCTGCTGGGAGGAATCTCTTTGCGTGTTTTCACAGTGGTCTGCCTAGCTGGTGTTTCCCTGATCATCGTGCCAACAAGTGTTGCATAACCCAAGCCACGCCATTTCCCTCCACTCTCCAATACCTATCAACCACACGATCTCTCTACATGGTATAGAATGGTACCATAGGAGGTTCGTGGCACCTTAATTGTTAATGGATGGAGCGGAAAAGTGGAATGGTATCAATTACATCAATCACATGGTTTACATGCCATTCCATTTGCTCCTAACCAGCCATTATTATGAGCCGTTCTCCCCTCAATCAAATACGGTGTAAAGGAAATGCTTCCTTGGAAACAGTTAACACGAAATACTCTAAAAACATATCTGCCGCCTCCAGAGTGACGCAGCGGTCAAAGGCACTGCATCTCAGTGCTTGAGGCGTCACTACAGACCTGGGTTCGATCCCAGACTGTGTCACAACAGGCTGTCACCGTGAGTCCCATAGGGCGGCGTACAATTGACTCAGTGTCGCCCGGGTTATTGTGCTCTAGTGACTCCTTGTGGTGGGCTGGGCACCTGCAGGTTCACTTTGGTCGTCAGTTGAACTGTGTTTCCTCCGACACATTGGTGCAGCTGGCTTCTGTGTTAAGCGGGCGGGTGTTAAGAAATGCGGTTTCACGGGTCATGTTTCGGGGGAGGCATGACTTGACCTTCACCTCTCCTGAGCCCGTTGGGGAATTGGAGCGATGAGACAAGATCTGAATTATATCAAAATGGTATATCATGAAAAAGGGTGTGAAAAAGAAATCCTCTCTGCCTTTATCATTGTGGGTTTGAATGATTTTGATTTCAAGGCCCAAGCTAGCATACTTTTTGAGTCACACCGTCACGCCTTGAGAAAAGGTGGAAGGTGTAAGATGTATGGGTGCTTGTGAATGGTGGAGAGGAAACATTCAAAATCACTTTATTACAGCGGCTTTTATAACCAGGAATTTTTTTAAATGTTTGTTTAATCTGGGATAGGTGGGAAAATGCAGAGAGCCAAATTCAAGAAAATACTATAAAAATCTTAACTTTCATTCAATCACACAGGTAAGATATCAAATTAAAGCTACACTCGTTGTGAATCCAGCCAACATGTCAGATTTCAAAAAGGCTTTTCGGTGAAAGCATAAGATGCTATTATCTGATGATAGCACAACAGTAACAAAGAGAGTAGCATATTTCAACCCTGCAGGCGCAACACAAAACACAGAAATAAAATATAATGCCTTACCTTTGACAAGCTTCTTTTGTTGCAATCCAATATGTCCCATAAACATCACAAATGGTCCTTTTGTTTGATTAATTCCGTCGATATATATCCAAAATGTCCATTTATTTGGCGCGTTTGATCCAGAAAAACACAGCTTCCAATTTACGCAACGTCACTACAAAATATTTCAAAAGTTATCTGTAAACTTGCCAAAACATTTCAAACTACTTTTGTAATACAACTTTAGGTATTTTTAAATGTTAATAATCGATCAAATTGAATACGGGACTATCTGTTTTCAATACAGGAAGACAACAAACTGACGCTACTTTTCTAGTTATGCGCCTCTCTCAAAAAGGCCACTTCAAATGACACTCATTCAAGATGGCCGTACTTCTTCATTACACAAAGGAATAACCTCAACCAATTTCTAAAGACTGGTGACATCCAGTGGAAGCGGTAGGAACTGCAAACAAGTCCCTTAGAAATCTAGTTTCCCAATGAAATCTCATTAAATAGACAGTGACCTCAACAACAACAAAAATCTGAATGGTTTGTCCTCTGGGTTTTGCCTGCTACATAAGTTCTGTTATACTCACAGACATGATTCAAACAGTTTTAGAAATGTCAGAGTGTTTTCTATCCAAATCTACTAATAATGTGCATATCTTATATTCTGGCGATGAGTAGCAGGAAGTTGAAATTGGGCACGCTATTTATCCAAAAGTGAAAATGCTGCCCCCTATCCCGAAGAAGTTTGTTAAAGTGACTGAAAGTTGAATATAGGGCTAACAGGGCACACAATACTGTCCACATACCTTGAATACTATAAAACAGCAAGCATGCACAGGGAGTAATAAAGATGACATTATATAAGGTTCCTACACTGGTTGAATTAAAATCAAATAAAAATACAAATGTATTTGTCACATGCGCCGAATACAACAGGTGTTTACCTTACAGGTAATACTTAATTTCAAGCCCTTAACCAACAATGCAGTTTTAAGAAAATGAGAATAACAATATCGGGCTATATACAGGGGCTACAGGTGTCAAGGTAATTGAGGTAATTATGTACATGTAGGTAACGTTTTTAAAGTGGCTATGCATAGATAATAACAGAGAGTAGCAGCAGCATGGGGGGGGGGGGCAATTCAAATAGTTTGGGTTGCCATTTGATGAGCTATTCATGAGTCTTATGGCTTGAGGGTAGAAGCTGTTTAGAAGCTTCTTGGACCTAGACTTGGGGCTCCGGTACAGCTTGCCATGCGGTAGCAGAAAGAACAGAAATGAGTGGCTGGAGTCTTTGACCATTTTTAGGGCCTTCCTTCTGACACCGCCTGATATAGAGGTCCTGGATGGCAGGAAGCTTGGCCCCAGTGATGTACCGTGCCGTACGCACCACCCTCTGAAGTGCCTTGCGGTCGGAGGCCAAGCATTTGCCATACCAGGCAGCGATGCAACCCCTCAGGATGTTCTCGATGGTGCAGCTGTAGAAACTTTTGAGGATCTGAGGACCCGTGCCAAATCTTTTCAGTCTCCTGTGGGGGAATAGGATTTGTGGTGCCCTCTTCACGACTGTCATGGTGTGCTTGAACCATGTTAGTATGTTGGTGATGTGGACACCAAGGGACTTGATGTCAACCTGCTCCACTACAGCCCCATCAATGAGAATGGGGGTGTGCTCGGTCATCCTTTTCCTGTAGTCCACAATCATCTCCTTTGTCTTGATGCCTTCATGTTGAGGGAAAGGTTGTCCTTGCTCAACATGGTCAGGTCTCTGACCTCCTCCCTATAAGCTGTCTCATCATTGTCGGTGATCAGGCCTATCACTGTTGTGTCATCTGCAAACTTAATGATGGTGTTGGAGTTGTGCCTGGCCATGCAGTCATGAGTGAACAGGGAGTACAGGAGGGGACTGACCACGAACCCCTGAGGGGCCCCCGTGTTGAGGATCAGCATGGCGGATGTGTTGTTACCTACCCTTACCACCTGTGGATGGCCCGTCAGGAAGTCCAGGATCCAGTTGCAGAGGGAGGTGTTTAGTCCCAGGGTCCTTAGCTTAGTGATGAACTTTGAGGGCACTATGGTGTTGATCGCTGAGCTGTAGTCAATGAATAACATTCTCACATAGGTGTTCCTTTTGTCCAGGTGGGAAAGGGCAGTGTGGAGCGCAATAGAGATTGCATCATCTGTGGATCTGTTGGTGAGGTATGCAAATTGGAGTGGGTCTAGGGTTTCTAGGATAGGGTGTTGATGTGAGCCATGACCAGACTTTCAAAGCATTTCATGGCCACAGACATGAGTGCTACAGGTCGGTAGTCATTTAGGTAGGTTACCTTGCTGTTCCTGGGCACAGAGACTATGGTGGTCTGCTTGAAACATGTTGGTATTACAGGCTCAGGGAGAGTTTGATCATGTCAGAGAAGACACAGCGCATGCACGGAGTACACGTCCTGGTTATCCGTCTGGCCCAGCGGCCTTGAGAATGTCGACCTGTTTAAAAGTCTTACTCACGTCAGCTGTGGAGAGCGTGATCACACAGTTGTCCAGAATAGCTGATGCTCTCGTGCATGTTTCAGTGTTCCTTGCCTCAATGCTAGCATAGAAGTAGTTTAGCTCGTCTGGTAGGCTTGTGTCACTGGGCAGCTCTCGGCTGTGCTTCCCTTTGTTTTCTGTAATAGTTTGCAAGCCCTGCCACATCTGACGATCGTCGCAGCCGGTGTAGTACGATTCGATTTTATTCCTGTATTGATGCTTTGCCTGTTTGATGGTACGTAGGAGGGCATAGCCGGATTTCTTATAAGCTTCTGGGTTAGAGTCCCACTTCTTGAAAGCGGCAGCTCTACCCTTTAGCTCAGTGCGAATGTTGCCTGTAATCCATGGCTTCTGGTTGGGGTATGTACGTACGGTCACTGTGGGGATGACGTCCTCGATGCACTTATCAATAAAGCCAGTGACATGTGGTGTACTCCTCAATGCCATTGGAAGAATCCAGGAACATATTCCAGTCTGTTCTAGCAAAACAGTCCTGTATTTCAGCATCTGCTTCATTTGTCCACTTCTTTTATAGACCGAGTCACTGGTGCTAAGCAGGAATCAGGAGGATAGAGATATGGTCAGATTTGCCAAATGGAGGGCGAGGGAGAGCTTTGTACGCGTCTCTGTGTGTGGAGTAAAGGTAGTCTAGAATTTTTTCATTCTGGTTGCACATTTAACATGCTGATAGAAATTCGGTAAAACTGATTTAAGTTTCACTGCATTAAAGTCCCCGGCCACTAGGAGCGCTGCCTCTGGATGAGCTTTTTCCTGACATTGAGTTCGGTTTTAGTGCCAGCTTCGGTCTGTGGTGGTATGTAAACAGCTACGAAAAATACAGATGAAAACTCTCTAGGTAGATAGTGTGGGCTACAGCTGATCATTAGATATTTTACCTCACGCAAGCAAAACCTTGAGACTTCCTTAGATATTGTGCACGGGTGTCCGTAGTATATCCCTCGCGTCCGACTCATTGAAGAAGAACTTCTCGTCCAATTTGAGGTGAGTAATCCCAGTTCTAATGTCCAGAAGCACTTTTTGGTCATAAGAGACGGTAGCAGCAACATTATGTACAAAATAAGTTATGAACAATGAGAAAAAACTAACAAAATAGCATGGTTGGCTAAGAGCCGATACGACAGCAGCCCTACCCTCTGGTGCCATCTTCTACAATAAAATTATTTTGAACCAACGTGGAGTAGACGTTGAATTGACGTCTGTGCCCAGTGGGTTTGGTGGAGAGAGGTGGAGGAAGGTACAACAATACAAGCCATCACACCTTCAGTTAGATTTGAGATCAGTATTAATAGTCAGTTTTGCTATTCAATGTTTAGAGATACACTGTACTGTAGATATAATTATATAGGGCTCAGTATACAGATAGGGCACAGTATAGAAAGACAAACATTTGAGCCTCTTCCTTAGAGTTGAACAGCGTTGCATTGAAGGAAATCTTAAATCCTGACCTCTCAGTGGGCTATCTCTTTCCGAGGAACACGTCAAAGACATCACCTCCTAACCCCAGTGTTACCCAGTGGGCTGTGTGTCGAGGCCGGGGTCGGGACAGAGAGCAGGAAGCTCAGGACATCCCCAACCTGTAAATGAACAAAAAACTTACAAATTCCTCGACTGATTCAGCAAGCTCCTGTTATATTGACCTCCTCTGCCCCTACTTCCATACTGTTCTACCCCAATGCTCCTCTGCCGTTCCCCTCTAGTTCTCCTCACCCCTCCTCACCCTTCCCAACCTATACTTCTACCACTCCCTTCTTCCACCTCCTCCCCACCCGTCTTAGTTCTCATCACCCCTACTCATCCCTCCCTCTGCCCCTCCTTATCCACCCCTTTTCAGTTACTGCTTCCACCAGTATTAGTTTACTCTAATAATGCTCATAAATACTCTGACCCTAAGAGTCTGGAGCCATTAAAGACAAACAGACAATCAGCGTCTTGACTGGCCCGCCATATTAAGACATAGAACACACATATTGTATATTATTACTATTACATTATTACATACATTATTATTATTATTACATGCATTATGCTTCTGGAAATCATGTTGGATCCTGAACATGGTGGTGAACAATTTAGAAACATTTTCAACAAAACATCACTTAATTAATGTTGAATTTATTGATTTAACCAGAAAGACCCGTTGGGGTCACATGACCTCTTTCCAAAGGGTATTGGTATCTTATGTTTTGCATTTTCCCCTACTACAAAGAGAATTGATAAAAGGGCCCAATGTACTGTACCCGTTATAGAACATGCTCTTTTATCACACGAACAGGACAAGATGGTGTGACCTCACTTCCTGACTGGTGTGAATTTACAGAACTCGTGCTCTCCGAGCCGCCAAAGTGCCAACTGCCAACACTCCAGCTTTCATGTTTGTTTTATTTAACCCTAAACTTACTATGGAAATTGACTGAGAAGAGAACACATTCTCATTCACAGCAACTTCTTTGAGGTTTTGTGGTGGTGTGCAAACTAATAAAAGGTGCATTCACAGCACCAATCTTGAGTAGAAAGGAGAGGAGATGGGTTGAATGAGCCAATTGGAAGGTGGACATGATTACGTGACCAATGATGGCCATAATAGTATGAGGGCCAGGGTGGCAATGTAGCCAGAACACCAGGGTTAACACTCATACTACTACATATTGTTTATTTAGTCAGAACACCAGAGTTAACACTCATACTACTACATATTGTTTATTTAGTCAGAACACCAGGGTTAACACTCATACTACTACATATTGTTTATTTAGCCAGAACACCAGGGTTAACACTCATACTACTACATATTGTTTATTTAGTCAGAACACCAGGGTTAACACTCATACTACTACATATTGTTTATTTAGTCAGAACACCAGAGTTAACACTCATACTACTACATATTGTTTATTTAGTCAGAACACCAGGGTTAACACTCATACTACTACATATTGTTTATTTAGCCAGAACACCAGGGTTAACACTCATACTACTACATATTGTTTATTTAGTCAGAACACCAGGGTTAACACTCATACTACTACATATTGTTTATTTAGTCAGAACACCAGGGTTAACACTCATACTACTACATATTGTTTATTTAGTCAGAACACCAGGGTTAACACTCATACTACTACATATTGTTTATTTAGTCAGAACACCAGGGTTAACACTCATACTACTACATGTTGTCACAGGGACTCGGTTAGAGTAGGAGGACACCCTTTGAAGGCTGTGAAGTTCAGGACTTATGGAATAACAAATCCACAGGACTGTCCAGCCACCTCCCTCTAACCTCCCCCACCCTTCCCTCTTCCCCTCCCTGTCTCTCTTCCCATTGTCTCAGGGAGAAAGGGAAACCTGCTTTGTCCCACTTGCAAAGTTTCAGAAACAGTCATACAACTGGCAAAGTCTCCAGTTGAATCACATCATTTGTGGAGTGCAGCTACGGGGTGAGAGACAGACTGAATTAGAGTTCAGAACTTTTCTCTTAACACTTAATAATGTATGTGATTGAAGTTAAATGGAGATATGATTGCTTTTGTTAAACTCTCCACTAAACAGGGACAATAAGAATTCTGGGGCATCCAAATTCAGGCCTTAGTTACGTAATAGAGTGAAGTAGGACTGCTTGGGTCTGAGGTGTTCCTCCATTGGCTCTACCACCCCTATATATATATATATATATATATATATATACATACAGACACGCACCCACACACACACACACACACACACACACACACACACACACACACACACACACACACACACACACACACACACACACACACGTTTGAATAATCCCTTAGGGCATTTGGAAGGTTCACCTTGAAGAAAACAGGTCACAGATTCCAGAGCTTACTGTTTCCTGATATTATCTACTCCATAGTGAGCTTCAAATCCAATCAAATTTGATTTGTCACATGTGCCAAATACAACAGGTGTAGACCTTACAGTGAAGTGCTTAATTACAAGCCCTTAACGAACAATGCCGTTTTAAGAAAAAAAGTGTTAAAGTATTTACTAAAATAAACTGAAGTAAAAAATTTAAATTAAAATAACATAATTCAGGAGCGACAATAAGCAACAAACTTTGAGATATCAGCTGATGTAAGAAGGGCTATATAAATACATATATTTCACTGTTGTGACATCGGCAAATTGAATGATGGTGTTGGAGTTGTGCTTGGCCATGCAGTCATGAGTGAACAGGGAGTACAGGAGGGGACTGAGCATGCACCCTTGAGGGGCCCCTGTTTTGATAATCAGTGTGGAGGATGTGTTGTTGCCTACCCTCACCACCTGGGGCTGGCCCGTCAGGAAGTCCAGGATCCAGTTGCAGAGGGAGGTGTTTAGTCCCAGGGTCAGTGTTGAGTGCAACAGAGATTGCATCATCTTTGGATCTGTTGGGGCGATATGCAAATACGGTTGAAACATGTTGGTATTACAGACTCGGTCAGGGACAGATTGAAAATGTCAGTGAAGAGACTTGCCAATTGGTCAGCCGTGCTTTGAGTACACGTCCTGGTCATCAGTCTGGCCTTGTGAATGTTGACCTGCTACGGAGAGCTTGATCACACAGTCATCCGGACCAGCTGATGCTCTCATTCATGCTTCAGTGTTGCTTGCCTCGATGCAAGCATAGAAGTTATTTAGCTCGCCTGGTAGGCTTGTGTCACTGGGCAGCTTTCGGCTGTGCTTCCCTTTGTAATACATAATAGTTTGCTAGCTCTGCCACATCCGACGAGCGTCGAAGACAGTGTTGTACGTTTCAATCTTAGTCCTGTATTGATGCTTCACCTGTATGATGGTTCGTCAGAGGGCATAGCAGGATATCTTATAAGCATCCAAGTCCCACGCCTTGAAAGTGTCAGCTCTACCCTTTAGCTCAGTGCGGATGTTGCCTGTAATCCATGGCTTCTAGTTGGGGTATGTACGTACGGTCACTGTGGGGATGACGTCATCGATGCATTTATTGATGAAGCCAGCGACTGATGTGGTGTACTCCTCAATGCCGTTGGAAGAATCCCGGAATATATTCCAGGCTGAGCAGGCAAAACAGTCCTGTAGCTTATAGCATCTGACCACTTCCTTATTGAGTGAGTCACTGGTACTTCCTGCTTTAGGTTTTGCTTGTAAGCAGGAATCAGGAGGATAGATTTGCCAAATGGTCAGATTTGCCAAATGGAGGGCGAGGCAGTGCTTTTTATGCATCTCTGTCTGTGGAGTAAACGTGGTCTAGAGTTTTCCCCCTTGTCTTACCAGAGGCAGCTGTTCTATGTTGACGATGGACCGAAAACCCCGGCAGCTGTATGTTATCCAAGGTTGTTTTTCAGCCATGACTCGGTGAAACATAAGATATTACAGTTTTTAATATCCTGTTGGTAGGACAGTCCTGATCGGAGCTCATCCATTTTGTTATCCAATGATTGGATTGCGCCGGAGGAGGTTATCCAAATTGTAATTACAGTTGAAGTCAGAAGTTTACGTACACCTTAGCCAAATACATTTAAACTCAGTTTTTCACAATTCCTGACATTTAATCCTTGTAAAATTCCCTGTCTTAGTTCAGTTTGGATCACCACATTATTTTAAGAATGTGAAATGTCAGAATAATAGTAGAGAGAATGATTAATTTCATCTTTAATTTATTTCATCACATTCCCAGTGGGTCAGAAGTTTACATACACTCAATAAGTATTTGGTAGCATTGCCTTTAAATTGTTTAACTTGGGTCAAATGTTTCGGGTAGCCTTCCACAAGCTTCCCACAATAAGTTGGGTGAATTTTGGCCCATTCCTCCTGACAGAGCTGGTGTAACTGAGTCAGGTTTGTAGGCCTCCTAGCTCGCACACGCTTTTTCCGTTCTGCCCACACATTTTTTATGGGATTAAGGTCAGGGCTTTGTGATGGCCACTCCAATACCTTGACTTTGTTGTCCTTAAGCTATTTTGCCACAATTTTGGAAGTATGCTTGGGGTCATTGTTCATTCATTTGGAGGACCCATTTGCGACCAAGCTTTAACTGATGTCCGGAAATATCCACATAATTTTCTCTTCCTCATGTTGCCATCTATTTTGTGAAGTGCACCAGTCCCTCCTGCAGCAAAGGACCCAACAACATGGTGTTACCAGTCCCGTGTTTCACGGTTGGGGTGGTGTTCTTCGGCATGCAAGCATCAACCTTTTTCTTCCAAACATAACAATGATCATTATGGCCAAACAGTTCCATTTTTGTTTCATCAGACCAGAGGAGATTTCTCCAAAAAGTACGATCTTTGTCCCCATGTGCTGTTGCAAACCATAGTCTGGCTTTTTTATGGCGGTTTTGGAACAGTGGTTTCTTCCTTGCTGAGCGGCCTTTCAGGTTATGACGATATAGGACTAATTTTACTGTGTATATACAGTGCCTTGTGAATGTATTCGGCCCCCTTGAACTTTGCGACCTTTTGCCACATTTCAGGCTTCAAACATAAAGATATAAAACTGTATTTTTTGTGAAGAATCAACAACAAGTGGGACACAATCATGAAGTGGAACGACATTTATTGGATATTTCAAACTTTTTTAACAAATCAAAAACTGAAAAATTGGGCGTGCAAAATTATTCAGCCCCCTTAAGTTAATACTTTGCAACGCCACCTTTTGCTGCGATTACAGCTGTAAGTCGCTTGGGGTATGTCTCTATCAGTTTTGCACATGGAGAGACTGAAATTTTTTCCCATTCCTCCTTGCAAAACAGCTCGAGCTCAGTGAGGTTGGATGGAGAGCATTTGTGATACTTTTGTACCTGTTTCCTCCAGCATCTTCACAAGGTCCTTTGCTGTTGTTCTGTGATTAATTTGCACTTTTCGCACCAAAGTACATTAATCTCTAGGAGACAGAACGCGTCTCCTTCCTGAGCGGTATGATGGCTGTATGGTCCCATCCAGACTTGTGGAGGTCTACAATTATTTTTCTGAGGTCTTGGCTGATTTCTTTCGATTTTCTCATGATGTCAAGCAAAGAGGCACTGAGTTTCAAGGTAGGCCTTGAAATACATCCACAGGTACATCTCAAATTGACTCAAATGATGTCAATTAGCCTATCAGAAGCCATGACATCATTTTCTGGAGTTTTCTAATATGTTTAAAGGCATAGTCAACTTAGTGTATGTAAACTTCTGACCCACTGGAATTGTGATACAGTGAATTATAAGTTAAATAATCTGTCTGTGAACAATTGTTGGAAAAATTACTTGTGTCATGCACAAAGTAGATGTCCTAACTGACTTGCCAAAACTATAGTTTGTTAACAAGAATTTTGTGGAGTGGTTGAAAAACAAGTTTTAATGACTCCAACATAAGTGTATGTAAACTTCTGACTTCAACTGTTTTTCGCCTCCCCAATCTTACTTTATTTGCACACACTTTATATAGACTTTTCTATTGTGTTACTGACTTTACGTTTGTTTATTCCATGTGTAACTCTATGTTGTTTCTGTCGCACTACTTTGCTTTATCTTGGCCAGGTCGCAGTTGTAAATGAGAACTTGCTCTCAACTGGCCTACCTGGTTAAATAAAGGTGAAATTATGTATTTTTTAAATTGCACGTTGGCTAATAGGACTGATCGTAGAGGGGGATTACTCACTGGCCGTCAGATCCTTGCAAGGCATCCCTACCTAGGTCCCTGATATCTCAGTCTCTTCTTCATGTGAATGACAGGGTTTTGGGCCTTCTCGGGGGTCATTTTTAGTCGGGTGGAGAAAACTTTGCGTCTGACTTGTTAAGTAAAAAATATTTGTCCAGTTGAGGTGAGTGATCGCTGTCCTGATATCCAGAAGCTCTTTTCGGTCATAAGAGATGGTTGCAGAAACATTATGTACAAAATAAGTTACAAATAACGTGAAAAAACACACACAATAACACAATTGGTTAGGAGCCCTTACAACGGCAGCCATCGTTTCCACCGCCATCTCATCAGATTAAATTTCCTGTTATTATGAAAAAGAAATTAAAACGGTTCATTGAGCCTTATTATGCAATTTAGCACAGCCGTTAGTTGTTATTAAGGAGTATTTAGGCACATAAATAATTTTTTATCTGATGTTTGTTTACCTTAACACAAAAAGGTGGAAATAATTGATGTTTCACAACATTACACTGCGCTTTTCTAAAATGCATTATATCATTATTATTGTCAAAAAATTGCTGATATATGAGAAATAAACTGACAGGGAAAGGGTGAGACAATAGGACATGCTTGTAAAGTGGGGAAAGGGTGAGACAATAGGACATGCTTGTAAAGTGGGGAAAGGGTGAGACAATAGGACATGCTTGTAAAGTGGGGAAAGGTTGAGACAATAGGCCATGCTTGTAAAGTGGGGAAAGGGTGAGACAATAGGACATGCTTGTAAAGTGGGGAAAGGTTGAGACAATAGGCCATGCTTGTAAAGTGGGGAAAGGTTGAGACAATAGGCCATGCTTGTAAAGTGGGGAAAGGGTGAGACAATAGGACATGCTTGTAAAGTGGGGAAAGGGTGAGACAATAGGCCATGCTTGTAAAGTGGGGAAATGGTGAGACAATAGGCCATGCTTGTAAAGTGGGGAAAGGGTGAGACAATAGGCCATGCTTGTAAAGTGGGGAAAGGGTGAGACAATAGAACATGCTTGTAAAGTGGGGAAAGGGTGAGACAATAGAACATGCTTGTAAAGTGGGGAAAGGGTGAGACAATAGGACATGCTTGTAAAGTGGGGAAAGGGTGAGACAATAGAACATGCTTGTAAAGTGGGGAAAGGGTGAGACAATAGAACATGCTTGTAAAGTGGGGAAAGGGTGAGACAATAGGCAATGCTTGTAAAGTGGGGAAAGGGTGAGACAATAGAACATGCTTGTAAAGTGGGGAAAGGGTGAGACAATAGGACATGCTTGTAAAGTGGGGAAAGGGTGTAGGGGGAAGAAAATCTTCATTTCCCCCCCTAAAAAAGTGTGAAAAGCTCTGCTGTAATGTCCTGCCTCTCACTCTGAGTGTTAGCGAGGGCAGGCCGCTCTAGGCCTCTTCTCAGGAAAGCCATGCTGTAGGGAGTGGTAACTCTGGTTCCTCTCTTATCAATGACGGCCTCACCATCCACACCCTCACTACAGCAGTTTACACACCCTGCCCCACAGCTCACACACGCTGGAGCTGAGGGATGATTGGAGCTTCACACACACACCCATCCAACATGAATGATTCCACTCCCACATTCACACCTCTGGAGTACTGACAGTGCTAGACCTCTGAGGCAGACATGCTTCAAATGAATGGTAATAGTGATAGAGAAGCAGTAATATAGAGCTTGTTCTGGTAATACCTCCTCTCCTCAACCACAGGAAGCCATCAGATCAGACTAACCTCTTAGTGGACTACACAAAATGAACTCAATACAGAGTTGAGTGTGTTCACTTTCACATAATTGTGCTAATTGTGACTAAGTGGACTATCCTGGTTAAATAAATACATATGGCATGAAATTAAATGAGGAAGAAAAGGGTGGACAGAGATGCCATCAGCGTGTGAGCTTGGCTCTCATAATTTAGGGCACTGCCCTGCGTCACGTCACAGCAGCGAGAGCAGAAGGTACAGTGAAACATCTGGTGTAGATGAAAACATGTCCAGATCTGGCTCCACACTATATCCCTCCATGGAAACCCGTAATGACCACGCGCACAGTGATTTTTTTAATGGTTGTGAGCTTCTCTTTTGTGACCCTAGAGCAGGCCTAGTTCAGTGTCACATTGGTGGAGTGGAGGGTGTGGGGGGAGTGGGACAGCGAGGCTGTGTGACTTGAACAGGGTTGGACTGGAACAAGGTGTTTTGTTTGACATGCAGCTTCTGAATCAGCTAGTTCTGAGGGCAGGGAGGAATCCCATGATGCTGGTCAGCAGGTGTGCTTGATTTCGTTCAGAGTTTGCACTTTAAGGACAATTCCATTGGTTTAATTGTACAGGACAAATTAAGTCACGCAAAGCTCAATTTGAAGGGGCTTGGAGTCCATGTGTTTAGCCCCTTAACACACTAATACCATGTTACTTACATCAAAAGATCAGAGAGCAGGGGCCCAGGCAGGGCTTGTACAGGAAAGGAGGAAAGGAGGAAGAGAGGGAGAATGATAGGAGGGTATGGGAACAACTACACCCCAATGTGACTCTGTTAAACTGTGTGCGTGCATGTGTGTGTGTGTGTGTGTTCCCCCTGGCCTTAACCTCTGGTGCCACACACATCTATCTGTCTGACGTCACTATGATGGAAAAATCGACATGGGCAAGCAGCCATTTAGCCCCAGAGAAGGGATGTCACAGAAACAGTGTGCCACCGTTTACATGGCAGGACCCCAGATGATCATTCAGTCACATCCACGTGGCAGGACCCCGGACGATCATTCAGTCACATCCACGTGGTAGGACCCCTGACGATAATTCAGTCACATCCACGTGGTAGGACCCCGGACGATCATTCAGTCACATCCACGTGGTAGGACCCCGGACGATCATTCAGTCACATCCACGTGGTAGGACCCCGGACGATCATTCAGTCATATCCACGTGGTAGGACCCCGGATGATCATTCAGTCATATCCACGTGGTAGGACCCCGGATGATCATTCAGTCATATCCACGTGGTAGGACCCCGGACGATCATTCAGTCACATCCACGTGGTAGGACCCCGGACGATCATTCAGTCATATCCACGTGGTAGGACCCCGGACGATCATTCAGTCACATCCACGTGGTAGGACCCCGGACGATCATTCAGTCACATCCACGTGGTAGGACCCCGGACGATCATTCAGTCACATCCACGTGGTAGGACCCCGGACGATCATTCAGTCACATCCACGTGGTAGGAAAATAACACTTGGTTAGGTGTAGTATTGAAATGTTTTATCCAAATGTTTACAGTACAGCGAAGAGTAGTTTGAAAAAGTAGTGCGAAGCTTTACAAAGTCAAATTCATATTATTTCTGTTTTCTGCTGTTTATTTAGTTACAATGTCTATGTTGCTCCTCCATTCATAAAAAAATACTAAATTCTTAAAATGTTTGAAAACACATTTGAAATTCTCTTTGACGTTTTTGGTGCAGAACCAGGCTTGCTGTAGGTGCACATGCAGAGAGAGGACATGACTATGCAGAGAATATTTTTGCATATTTCATTATCTCTGAAACAATCAACTGTGTGCCAGTTTCACTACATTATCCCTCCCTATCAGATACCTGGGTGACCACGTTGTGTGTGTGTGTGTATTTGTACGCGTGTGTGTACGTGTCAGTGTGCCCTCCCCTCACATGACTGTGCCTTCCCCTCCATCCAGCCAACAACCAGGAAAGGGCTTAACAGGGGAAACAAGTCCAGAAAAATAACTCCTTACTGGGTCATCTCCTCTGACTGATTGCCCCTCTCCTCCCTTTCTCTCTCCCTCTCTCTGTTAGTATCAGTTATTGTTCTGAGGAGGGCGGGTCTTCCTGGGCTAGAACTGGCTGTGACCGCTCGTCTCTTCTCCAAACAGATACAACCCAACACCACTGAAACCAGCCTCAGATAATACACAAGGTAATACATAATTTAAACAGCTGGTAATGGTGTGAACATGTTATACTGCTTGTCCTGTAATGGAGGTAGCCTATATCCCAAGGCCACCTGATCAGCACTACTATCAGAGTTGTAATTCTGTGCCCAGCTCCAAATCCCACTGGTATGACCCTGTTCCCTGTTACATTATGCATATCATGCTTTTCCCTCAGTGTTTCACAGGAATATTCATGAGCCTCATTAGAACACCAGCCTCACTTCTAGCTAACAGTGAGAGTAGCTGTTGAACCTGAATTAGTTTCACAGCAGAATTCAGTGGGTTTGGGGCGTAGGCAGTGAATTAAGGAGGTTTGGGGCGTAGGCAGTGAATTAAGGGGTTTGGGGCGTAGGCAGTGAATTAAGGAGGTTTGGGGCGTAGGCAGTGAATTCAGTGGGTTTGGGGTGTAAGCAGGGAATTAAGGGGTTTGGGGCGTAGGCAGTGAATTAAGGGGTTTGGGGCGTAGGCAGTGAATTAAGGAGGTTTGGGGCGTAGGCAGTGAATTAAGGAGGTTTGGGGCGTAGGCAGTGAATTAAGGAGGTTTGGGGCGTAGGCAGTGAATTCAGTGGGTTTGGGGCATAGGCAGTGAATTAAGGGGTTTGGGGTGTAGGCAGTGAATTAAGGAGGTTTGGGGCGTAGGCAGTGAGATAGGCGGGAACCTATTTCATGAGCAAATATCAGTGATTTACAATTTTTTTCCCCCAGAATCCAATGCAGTGTGTAAATGCCATAGAACTGCTGATAAGCTATGGTAGAAATGTAACTTAAATATTCTTCTTCTTCCTCTGAAGATAATATTCATAACACCGTTGCCCAATGTCTAACGTTATCTAGGAAATTATGACATGGGAGAGGAGACAACCACTGTGCGATGTCATGTTATTGCGTTTAATTGTTGCTTTATTCGAGTTGAACAAATTCCTACAAACAAACACATACATATGATCACCCCTCCCCCCTCACACACAGACAGAGTAAACAGGGGGACATAACTGACTGTCCAGTGTGGTAACAGTGTAACAACTTCTTTTTTTTAAACGCTTCCTTCGAAACAATATCAATATTTGACTTCATTTAAGTATCATAGTAAACGTCATACAAAAATCTGATGACGCAAGGTCAGAAAACGGACCAATAAAGTGCATTTACTTGAATGTCCCTATGGAATATGGAAGTCCATGGGTGCGTTCCAGGTAAACAAACTCTGCACAGGTCTCTGCACAGGTCTCTTTACATCATTTGGAGAACTATTTAACATCTCAGGAAGCACATCAACATGATATAAGGATCCTATAAACTGCAAGGACCTGAATAGAATGAGTGTATATGGAACGCACCTAAAGTCTTAGGTAGGGCTGGATCTGACATCAGAAAAGGTAGGGCTGGATCTGACAGCAGAAAAGGTGTATCTGGAACGCACCCAAAGTCTTAGGTAGATAGTGACGTAGGCCTGGATCTACACTCTGGAACGCACCCAAAGTCTTAGGCAGGTACGGGGCCTGGATCTGACAGATGCCTGACACTTTTGATGTACAGGGTCCAGATCAGACCGCTAGCCAAGCCAGGAAGGAATATTCAGAGATTGCTTAGCCAACTGAGCCTGACAATCAACAGAATTACACAAGACACAACTACAACCACTGACACTGACACCAATAGTGCTGAGTTGAACTGAGTTTATACCCCACCTTGACCATACTTCACCCAAGTGATCGTAACATTAAATAGCCTAACTGCTGTAGATCCTAATCATTTATCACTGATGAAACACTAATGTTGTTACATTTACATTTAAAAATGTCTGTATTCATCTCTGTATTCTCTTCTCAGTGAATCCTCATCATTGAGCTTATTGTGAACTACTCTCTAAACTTGTATACAGAGGCGCAACTTTGGTTTTAGAAAAGGGGGGGGACATCATTTTTTATTTTATTTTATCCAGTCGGACAAACACTCCAAACAGTTTACCCGACTGCTCGGAGGCGTCCGCATGGTCCTAAAGCACACAGTTGCCTTGTTTTGTATCACATTCCAATGATTAAACATTCTCAAATGCAATTTCAGAATGTGGGGGGGGGGGGGGGGATATGTCCCCCGTTCCCAGTGAAAGTTGCGCCCCTGCTTCTAATACTGACTGATTGTAAGACAACATTTCAGAGGTCACACTAACATGACTCCTACTGCAACTTGATAGTCATTCTTTGTGTTTTCGACATGTAATCTCCTTGTCAACAAAAGCTTTAGTAAACCTATCATTTCATTGTGTTTTCATGTTTCAAACTGATTGAACAATAGGCTACATACACTTGTAACACTTGACAGTAAAGACAGCATACAGTCAAGTGTGCATTTGACTTCTCTGACACTTCAACGTTTTGATTGTTTTGTCTCTCTGGGAACTCTCGTGTGCCTCATGGTATGACGAAATACTTAAAAAATACAGTGTCTACTGTCCCGTGTTGCTGTGCCAGCCAGTTCTGTTACCATCCAAAGTCCATGACATGGTGAAACAAATCTATTCCATCAGTTCCCGTGAGGACATAGTGACAACACCCGAGACAGCCCTGAACAAACTCAGTCCCATTCCATTTGACTGATACAACTGAGCCAAGACAGACTTGCAGGCAGGCAGGCAGTCCAGCAAGCAGCTGACCCATCACTGAGTGCTTCACATCACCTGGTCAATGTATTGATAAGGAGACACCTAGCATTATCGGTAGACCATACTAGTCAACACCACATGTCCAGCTCATGGCTAACAGGTTAACACCCCGTCCATCACCATTGGTATCTCACATTAAGTCCTTGTGTAACTCCACCATGATGGCTGTTGTGTGTGTGACCAATCCGATCATCTCTTCTTCTTCTGTTGAGCTTTCTGCGTCTTCCTCCTTTTGATGATCATGGTGTGGAGCTTCTCGAGACCTTCCTGTAGCCCCTCCCCTATGATGGCGCAGGTGGGCTGCAGGTGCCAGGGCGTTCCATTACCCAGCTCTGCTAGCGCCAGAGAGCGCTCCATCTCGTGAAGCGGCAGGGAGTTCCTCAGGTCCTGCTTGTTGGCCACCACTAGAACAGGCACCCCCTGGTTCTCTGCTAACCTCGTGATCTTATGGAGCTCCGTCTTGGCCTCCTCCAGACGCTCCGTGTCGACGGAATCCACCACAAACACGATACCGTCGGCGCACCGCGTGTATGAGCGCCACAGGGGGCGGAGCTTCTCCTGACCGCCCACGTCCCAGAAGTGGAACGCCGCCTTCCGCCAGGACCTTCCGCCCGCGCTCAGGGACACTTTGATCTTCTCCGTGTTGAATCCCTTAGTGGGGACCGTGTTCACAAACTCATTGAAACGAAGGCGATAGAGGACAGTGGTCTTCCCAGCGCAGTCCAGACCCAGGATGACAATATGGAGGGCCTGGAAGGAAGGAAGGCTGGGGAAGATCTGGTCTGATAATCCATTCCCCATGGTGTTACTCACACTTTGAGGGAGACTCAGACAGGGGAGAAGCGGGTCTTCCCCTGTTGCTGCTTCAACAAATAATCACAAGACTTCTTTGCTCATTCCTTTTCCAGTGGGCTGTGCTGCAGCATTCACCTAGACATAAAAGAGAGAGTATACAATGTAAGCAGATGTAAAAAGCACTCAACAACCAACAAGAATAGCAGTCTATTGCTTTACAATTGGAGGGGCTATGCACTGTAAGTGAATATAAACCTTGGCGTATAGGTCTCTCTCTTCCTTATACATTTTTTATATTTCGGGCCATGAGATGAATGAGAGGTAAACCAGAGGGGTGTGAAAGGAGCCTATTTGCACATGTAGCGTCTAGAGCAGCGCTCGCAGCTCGGTGGATTTCATATGGTAATTCCCATTCAGAGACAGTAGGCTATCGATATTGAATGACAAGGACGCCGGCGTGCTCCCAACAAAATCTTTAACTCTTTAATCTTTAACTGTCTTCGGGTTGATGATCATTGCCGTTGGCACAAGGAATAACACTATTCTGCTCGTTGCCTGACAAATCGTAAATTGAGAGAATCATCTAAATAGGCTACAGAAGATTGACTGGCTGGCCATCAAGAAACTGTTGCGCGGCAACATCAGTCTTCTACCACTAACGACAAAACGAATGGGTTGACAGGCAGACAGAGGGGTTATGCCAACATGTGCTATGAAAAAACAAAACACTGCATCGAATGCTCTTATATATGTTAGTAGGCTATTGCTAGTTTGTTATTCAATCATCTTGCACTCAATAATAGGCGGTCTAGGCAGACATTCAATGCAAACTGTCATGAAACATTGGCGACGATGGTTTGGGTATAATCTAATTCATTCCACATATTGTACTAAACGTAATCTCTATGCATAATCTCCAATCTCTACACAATTATATCGTTTGTAGAATGCACACCTACCTTTGTGATGTAGGCCTATGGACTTTCCAAAACATGAAAGCGAAATCGTTGCAACAGGGTATCGTTTATGATCTCCTCTCTCTTGCTCACACTTTCAGGTCCACACGACTACTGAGCGATAAACGTGGATGGACTCCCTCTCCCTTCCATTCCCGCACCACGGGTTCAACCCAGAAGTTTCTAGCGAGAGCTCTGTTTGGTTGAAGTCCCAGAGCGCTCCGTTTTCACCTTGTCTCATTGGTGATGAGCGGTGTCTGTCTTCGTCGTCGTCCTCACGCGACACACCTCCACGCGCCACCTGTTTCTGTCACTTGGTGTCATTGAACTCTGAAATTACATTGTACTGGTTGCAATGAAAAGGGCGTGTTATATATTCTAGATGTATTTGTACTTGATTGATATGATGTTTTCTGTGTAACATGTGTATCTTATCTGGAACTCATCTATAGGCTACACTTGTGTGGCTTGTGATTGAAATGTTTCAAGTTTCATTGATTGCAACAAACGTCAAGAATATGAAAAATATTAAGATCTAGGTCTTCTTAAAATATGTGTCCTGCCTAAATGTGTATGTTCAAATACAAATAGGGCCAATGTTTGCCGATTTAAAAAAAAGGATTATATCAGAAAGGAAAAAAGCAATCATGTAAGATCAAAACACGGTGATTTTCTTTACCAAGATGAGGACCATCAAGAGCACATTTACTGAGTGACTTGGGTGGTCTCTCGGATCTGGTCTGATCGCTCAACAGTTTCAATTGTATGATCTGAAAGACGCCAGACATTGTGATGGTAGGAAATGTACATTTGAAATAACATTGCAGTGCAAACACTGAGAACACATTGATTGAATCGATGTTGTTTCCACTTCAATGAAATTACGTTGAACCAACGTGGAACTAACGTTGAATTGATGTCTGTGCCCAATCGCATGCTCAATTTACTAGTGATAGTTATGTCTCTCATTGGAAAGCCTAGGTCTTTCTTTTGATATACTAAAGTGACCAAAATGACTTTTTCAGGTACTCGAATATTGTAGGATATGAATTACAAGTTAATTTTACAGGCTACACAGGAGGCCAAGGTTTGAGATGAAGACAAGACACTGGAACTAATACATTTTTAATAATGTATTAGCCCATCTTGAGTTCATTTGATTGTCCATCGTGGTTAGACTTTTGGCCTGGTAATTACCAGACTGATTTGCGAACCATTCATGTAAGCTCGCGAGATCAGGCGGCTTTCGAGGCTAGGTTAGACTCGAGGACAAAACAACTATGAAATTCTCTTTCTCGGTGTGAGTTCATGCAAATAACTCTCAGAAGGCGTTATGCATTTTCTATCAGAGTTTTTAATGACAAAAGCATCCAATCTTCCATACTCGCCAACACACAAATTACAAACGTCTTATTGGTATTTTTCTTTTTATAGAGCAAATAGCAATACTTATTTCCAGACGTAGTCCAAATGTAAAGATCCGCATTAAAATTAACATCATATAACTTATATATCATTTATACTTTTTGGTCTTTTGTCTTTGGAACAAAAACAACACAGATGTCCAAGCAGTACACATCATCTGTGGTTGACACTAGTCCCTGAAGGGCAAGCTAACCCTCCTTTCACACTAGTAAACCCTCTACTGAATACAGAGTGAATGTTATAACTATTAGAACTGTCTAAACTGTGTTATAATGATGTTATAACTTTTGGGATTCATTGATGCTAAATATGCAGTGTCTTCATGGTCCTGGCCATGGTGTCTGAGTCCCAGCGTGCCACGTCCCACCCCAGGAACCACCCTGTGAAGGTGGGGGGCTCATGACCCTGCTTCACCACCACTATGGAGGTCCTCTTATCCCGACCGCCCGGATCCGTCTCGATGTATGTCTTGGCTGTAAGGAAGGGAGCACATAGATGTTATCAATGGGATAAACCATAGAAAAGAGAGTGTTCACACTTCTTATATATTAAAGGTATATACTATATATATATATATATATACTATATATATATATATATATATATATACACACACACATATATATTATACATATGTGTATTATAGTAAACTATGTATTAAACGTACTACGAAAAATAAATTACCCTATATACACACACAACGCAAAGACCAAAACTCACCTGATTTTACAGATTCAGTTCTCTCAACTTCATTGGCATCTTTGCCAATCCAGATAAACACCTATCACAAAAAAATAACATCAATGTAGTTCAACCTCCATAGAGTTAGAAATGGGCTGAAAATGGTCATTTGAGGATATGTAACAAGCTCCATACCTGATCCCAGACGTCCAACAGCATCACGTCATCCTCTGCTAGATCCTCCTGACTGAACTCTCCTGGAACCTCCTCAATCTGAAAGCAGTATTTGTCATCTATCTATTTGAGTGTGTGTATGTGTGTGTGTGAGTGTGTGAGTGTGTGAGGGAGTGAGTGAGTGAGAGTGAGTGAGTGAGAGTGTGTGGTACTCACGATGAACCTGCCAGTCTTGTTGGAGCAGGCGAACAGGCGAGGTTGTTGAGTGAGGCTCTTACTCGCCAGTCTCTCTGATGTCTGGTAGTCCTTCTTTCCCCCTAACGCTGCCCAGAGGTCCGCTACAACCAAACAAAACAAATCTGCTTGGGTTTCTTTGCATCTTCAACTTGTGATATACATTTTAGGACTAAAAACCTCATACTTGTCAATCTGTCTGAAGACTTTCCTTGTGTCAGTGTTCCCCCTGGTGACTTTCCTGAATACTACATCACATCTCATTTTTATTTTATTTTACCTTTATTTGACTAGGCAAGTCAGCTAAGAAAAAACATCTTATTTTCAATGACGGCCTAGAAACAGTGAGTTAAAGGCCTTGTTCAGGCGGAGAACAACAGATATTTAACTTGTCCGCTCTGGGATTCGATCGTGCAACCTTCCAGTTACTAGTCCAACGCTCTAACCACTAGGGTACCTGCCACCCCTCATAAAGCTTCTTGGAGTAGAACTTCTGATCTAATATCAAGAACCTGTCCATATATTCTTATTCATTATGAACTAAAAAGGAAAACTAATACTACATTAGCACTCCTTCCCTGAGACGTTTTATGAACATGAGCCCAGGCCGAGGAATCTGTATGATATTCTCACCTGGTTCCTGTCCCTCTACGATGCGTTGCGTCTGACACTTCAGCACCTGACTCAGGTACTGGGCCCCCCGCTCTTCGTCCTCGCTGGCGCCCTTACCCACCCACAGGTAGCTCCCCCCCGAGGGCAGCTTCAGCAGGTATGCGTCGTTAGAGTTCAGGCTGCCAGCCTCCGCATCCACCTGCCACAACACACACACAACAGACAATGCAACTGGGATCTAGTGGTGAGCAAATGCTGACCTTCAGTCTAGATGATAGGAAATGACAAATGAGCATCGAAAATGCCAATGCAAAAAAATCAAATTTAGCATTCACAATATGCTAAATATGCCTATTCACAATATAGTGTGAAAACTGCATTTATGTGTGTTTACCTTGTATCTCTGCCAATCAAACAACCATAGGTGTGTGTCTGTGTGAGAGAATATCCTTACCTCTGCGATGCGTGTGATGGTGCCCAGGTTACGTCGGACCTGAAACAGGCGTGTGGGGTCCGCAGATGCCTGGCCTCCGATGCGTGAGGTACCACTCTTATACACGATGAGGGGTTTGGCTTTGAACAGACTCAGGAGATGGGCAGGCTCTTTTCCTTGGGATACTCTCACCTAGGACACCAAAAGAGAGTATTAACGCATATCAAATTGGGTACAGGATCTCATGGATAGCAAAGCCATAGCTGGAGGGCCAGGTAGAAAACTATGCTGTAGACAACCACTAGGGGGCACTATAACACGGAAAACACAGTGGAAGATTCTCATTTGGGCAAAATACGGTTATCTATCCTCTGTGACCCAGAAACCGATAAGTTGCCGAGTGGTCGAGGAAAGTGTCAATTCATTAGTAGGCAAACAAAGGAGTCTGCTCCCTCTTCGATGGCCTCCTTCGGCAGCGGATGCACAAGAGTGTCCTCGCGGCAGCTAGCGCAGAAGGGTTTTATAATCCGCCACATCCACTTTGAATCAGATGTTTTTTTCGAAGGAGAAAAACATGTACACATTTAAAAACTATACTCTACTTATCTATAAACTGTCTTCCACAACTAGCTCCATTTGTTGTCATTTATTTGGATATTCCATCCCTGCAAACGCATTTTGAGAGTTTGGGACTAAGATTGTATCTGCATTTTTGTCGAAATGTTGTTATTGACATAGCCTTGTTCTGTTCAATGTTCTCTACCAATATAGTACTCTAAATACCCCAAATCATGTTGTTAATTTCAAAAGAATACAAGATAAACATCGCGGACACCATTCAAACCATTGAGGGATCAGAACTTTAATTATCTTAGAATCATCTTTTTCCACATTGAACCTTTTAGTCCCAAGCTCTCAATTTGCCTGATGAGGCACGAGTGGAGAAGGAGATTCTCATTTCATACAAGCGCATTTGTTTCCACGTTTCCTCTCCTTGATTACCTTTGACCTTTTAAAAAAAAAGAGATGAGGAGAGGATGGAGGAGTTAGTAAAACCAATTGAGAATCTCCCAGCGGTACCCTGAGCTAACAGTTTATCATAAAACATTGAATCAGATAATGAGATACCAACTTCACAACCAGAGAAAATATTTCATCATGCCCTGTAGGCATGGAGTAAACCCTGATGAAACAATCAAATTAGGGAACTATGGGCTGGAGAGAAAAACCTCTAGTATCACACTTTACAACTGTGATCTAAAAAAAACCATTTAAAACTTTCTACAGCTTTTACACATTTCCACTGAGCAGTAGTGTGTGTGTCTTTCGAAGGCTTTGGGATAAAGCACATCCACTGGACATCTGTGGACATTGGACAATAAGAGATCCTCAACTTAATTTATGTTAGACTTACCTGAACTGCATTCCCACCCAGAGAGCGATCGAGCTCCACAGTTAGGAAGGCAGAAGCTGTGAGCTCATCTAGAGTGCTGCTAGCCCCCTGCCTGCCACAGGAAATATAGGGATCAATCAATTCATTCATCAATCAATCCATCCAACCAATCAACCAATCAATTTAATTGAATATATAAGTACAGGTCTACCAGACTCACCAGGTGTAGATGATCTGTCCTCTCTGATATGTATAGAGGATGATGTAACAGTCTCCTCCATAGAACTGACCATACGTCTTTGGGTCAACTGGGACGCGACCACTGCTCTCCACTCTGAAGATCTGGAACATGAAACATGCATCTGGCTTGTTATTCTACTATCTTTTGTTTACAATCTATGTGATTGGAATTGTCAGTTGAATAAAACACCTGACTCATTTTTAGATTAGCACATTTCCTTATTCACTGCTCGTAATGCTTGCGTAATGAGGAACCTTGCCTGATACCTGAAGGCCTGTGTTAGCTCCCTGATCTATTGCTTAGACCTTAGCTCAGCGGGCTAACAGTCTTGTGGCAGTAACACATGGTTCTGTACCTGAGTGTCTCCTGTGCCGTCATCCACCATGTTATAATGGGCTGCCATGCCCTGGGACTCATGGAGTTTGGAGGCATCGAACTCCACCTGACGTATCTTTGCGATCCTCTCGGTCACAAAGACCTTCCCAAACCCTTCGCTCTGGTTTTTATCCTTCCAGCCCTGGAAGAAATGCCTGAAGATGGGAGTCTCCCCACCTTCTGGAAGTACCTGGATCTGGAAATAGAGGAGTTGTTTCTATGAATATGTCAGGGTTGGGGATCAACTCTCCTTCAGTCCTGATTAAGATGGCGCCGAAGAGGATGGCTGCCGTTTTACATGTTCCTAACCAATTGTGCTATTTTGTAATTTTTTGCCTTGTAACTTATTTTTTAACTTATTTTGTACATAATGTTGCTGCCACCGTCTCTTATGACCGAAAATAACTTCTGGACATCAGAACAGCGATTACTCACCACGAACTAGTAGAATCTTTTTTCTTTAACGAGTCTGACGAGAAGGATATACTGCTCTCCCGGGAACAGGCCCAGATCCCCATAATTTGTGTAAAGAAAAGAGGACACAGATCTGGCTGCCTTCTGAAAATCGGTAAGCGAGCGAGTAAACTCTCACTGCCATCCATTCTACTTGCTAACATGCAATCTGTTACACCCTAATCTGTTTCACCTGTCTTAGTGATTGTCCCACCCCACTCCAGGTGTTGCCCATCTTCCCCATTATCTCCTGTGTATTTATTCTGGTGTTCTCTGTTTGTCTGTTGCCAGTTCATCTTGTTTGTCAAGTCAACCAGCGGTTTTGTATCAGCTCCTGCTTTTCCCCAGTCTGTCTTTTCTCGTCCTCCTGTTTTTGATCGTTGTCTGTTCTGACCTTGAGCCCGCCCGCCTGACCACTCTGCCTGCCCCTGAACCTGAACCTGAGCCTGAACCTGAGCCTGAGCCTGAGCCTGAGCCTGAGCCTGAGCCTGAGCCTGAGCCTGAGCCTGAGCCTGCCTGCCATCCTGTACCTTTGCCCGTCTCTGGATTACCGACCTCTGCCTGACCTGACCTGACCCTGAGCCTGCCTGCCTTCCTGTACCTTTGCCCCTGTTGCTGTAATCAACATTGTTACTTTGACACGGTCTGCATCTGGGTCTTACCTTATCCTGATACAATCATTGGAAAATAAAATTGATGACCTACGATTACGATTATCCTACCAACGGGACATTAAGAACTGTAATATCTTATGTTTCACAGAGTCGTGCCTGAATGTCAACACGGATAATATGGAGCTGGCGGGATTTTCCATACACCTGCTGAACAGAGAAGCTAGGTCTGGTAAGACGAGGGGTGGGGGTGTGTGTCTTTTTGTCAATAACAGCTGGTGCACGATGCCTAATATTAAAGAAGTCTCAAGGTATTGCTCGCTTGAGGTAGAGTACCTTAAACTGTAGACCACACTATCCACCAAAATAATTCTCATCTATATTATTTGCAGCTGTCTATTTGCCACCACAGAAGAAGCTGGCACTAACACCGCACTCAAACAACTCCATAAGGCCATAAGCAAACAAGAAAATAATCACCCAGAAGCGACGCTCCTAGTGGCCGGGGACTTTAATGCAGGGAAACTTAAATCAGTTTCACCAAATATTTACCAGCATGTCACATGTGCAACCAGAGGGGAAAAAACTCTAGACCACCTTTACTCCACACAGAGATGCGAACAAAGCTCTAACCCGCCCTCCGTTTGGACAATCTGACCATAATTCTATCCTCCTGATTCCTGCATACAAGCAAAAACTAAAGCAGGAAGTACCAGTGACTCGCTCAATACGGAAGTGGTCAGATGACGCGGATGCTAAGCTACAAGATTGTTTTGCTAGCCCAGACTGGAATATGTTCCGGGATTCATCCAATGGCATTGAGGAGTATACCACCTCAGTCATCGGCTTCATCAATAAGTGCATTGACGACGTCATCCCCACAGTGACTGTGCGTACATATTCCAACAAGAAGCCATGGATTACAGGCAACATCCACATCGAGCTAAAGGCTAAAGCTGGCGCTTTCAAGTAGCGTGACACTAATCCCACTATGCCCTCAGACGAACCATCAAACAAGCAAAGCGTCAATACATGATTAAGATTGAATCCTACTACACCGGCTTTGACTCTCATCGGATGTGGCAGGGCTTGAAAAAAATGATGGACTGCAAAGGGAAACACAGACGTGAGCTGCCCAGTGACGCAAGCCTACCAGACGAGCTAAATGCTTTTATGCTCGCTTCGAGGCAAGCAACACTGAAGCATGATCGAGAGCACCAGCTGTTCTGGATGTCTATGTGATAACGCTCTCGGTAGCCGATGTGAGCAAGACCTTTAAACAGGTCAACATTCACAAGCCGCAGGGTCAGATGGATTACCAGGACGTGTACTCAAAGCATGCGCGGACCAACTGGCAAGTGTCTTCACTGACATTTTCAACCTCTGACTGAGTCTGTAATACCTACATGTTTCAAGTAGACCAACATAGTTCCTGTGCCCAAGGAAGCGACGGTAACCTGCCTAAATGATTACCGCCCCTTGGCACTCACGTCGGTAGCCATGAAGTGCTTTGAAAGGCTGGTCATGGCTCACATCAACAGCATCCTCCTGGATACCCTAGACCCATTCCAATTCGCATACCGCCCCAACAGATCCACAGATGATGCAATCTCACTCGCACTCCACATTGCCCTTTCCCACCTGGACAAAAGGAACACCTTACTACAGCTCAGCGTTCAACACCATAGTGCCCACGAAGCTCATCACTAAGCTAAGGACCCAGGGACTAAACACCTCCCTCTGCAACTGGATCTTGGACTTCCTGACGGGCCGCCCCCAGGTGGTTAGGGTAGACAACAACACATCTGCCATGCTGGTCCTCAACACTGGGGCCCCTCAGGGGTGTGTACTTTGTCCTTTCCTGTACTCCCTGGTCACCCACGACTGCGTGGCCAAACACAACTCCAACATCATCATTAAGTTTGCTGTTGACACAACAACGGTAGGCCTGATCACCGATAACAATGAGACAGCCTATAGGGAGGAGGTCAGAGAACTGCCCCACCCCCATTTGTTTTGTACACTGCTGCTACTCGCTGTTTATTATCTATGCATAGCCAATTCACCTCTACCTACATGTACAAATTATTATTTACTTGAGTTAATTTGGTAAATATTTTCTTAACTCTTCTTGAACTGCACTGTTGGTTAAGGGCTTGTATGTAAGCATTTCACAGTAAGGTCTAGACTTGTTGAATTCGGTGCATGTGACAAATGAAGTTTGATTTGATCAGTTTAGCAGGTCATGAACTGACATAGACTGATATTTGAGTCACGAGTTGATCCAATCAAAAGATCCAACCAAAGCAATTATGACTGACGCTATATGGATGATAATGAGCATGAACCTGTGTGTTAGCTGGGTAGCCCATCTGCTTGATGAAGCCCTCAGCAGTCTTCATGGCAGTCTTCCTCTCGCTGGGGTTGGCGTTACGGCCTTTATGGGTGATGATGGAAGATTCATGCAGAAGAAGAGGTACAAAAAAGATGGGAGGTACTAAAGGATGAGGGGATGAATTTAGATGGCCAAGATAAGCATGTGTAGCAGTTTAAATACGTACCTTTCCAGACAAAGATTATCTTGCTCTTCTCGTGGTCCAGGATGAAGCACTCGTCAGACAGCAGATGGCTCTGAGAGAACGGGTTCTCCTCTGAGACCAGGGTCACCTGCATTTCTCCGGACGCATCAGATACCTGAAAGGAACAACAGCGAGATGAGTGTGTGTGTGTGAGTGTGTGTTAGAGTTTGTATAGACTATGTACCGTACCATGTAGAGTTTGGCCATCTTCCTGTTGGAGATATCTGCCACCATATCGTCATTGTCATCACCTTCTGGTAGATCTGGCTTGTTGCCAAGTACCTGTTAAAGTTGACCGGTAAAAACACAAAGACAAAAAAGACCAAGATAATATTGACTTGTGTTAATGGAGATAGCAAAATGATAGTGTACAGAACTGGATTATTTAACTGTCATACAGTTAAGTGCCTGCAGTAATTCAAGATTAATGTTCATTCAAGAGTGCAAATTTTAGACTAGGGAATGAAAGTTCAATATTGTAAAAATACATATTGAATTAACATCTGTCACCTCAGTTAACTCAGGCGGCTCGCTCCACTCTTCCACGACAACCAGCTTTGCTCGGCCATTCCTCTCATTGTCCCGGATACTTGCAGCCACCTGTGCTGCCTTCAGGCGCTCAAATTTGTTGCACTCTGAACCGCACCACTGGTAGATAACCTATAGACAGGTAACAGGTACGGTTCATTTGAAAGAAGGTTGTTGCTCACTTTATAAAGTTCCAGGTGCATACAGGCGTTTAGCTTCGAGGGATAACTAACACTATGCTGGGGCAAGCAGATGACCCAGGTTCAAACCCAGTGGGTCACTGTTATGTGGCAATACATCCTGATTTCAGGCAATATTAAAATAAGAGAACAGTACAGCTTTTGGATTTAGTTTGGTAAACATTAGGACACCTTGTATATCAAATGATCTGATACATAGACCCACCTCAAGTCAACATACCGTAGGCCTACATATTTAAGAAGAACTCAAGCCGAACAGTTAATATTTGACTTTCAACAGAATTTGAAGTTTGACTGGACAATGTGTCTGTTTTCTCAGGAAGATGACAGTCAAACAAATGAAATGTTGTTACAGGGTGACTGAGTGCACTACCATCTGTGCCATACAAGTGGCAGAGGCAGTGTTCCCAACATAGACACTATACCATTGATACATGTTCTATATCTATATGGTATACTCTCACATAGAGGGAGGCTAAAGTACAATCTACTGATCTGTCGATCCATCGATGAGTCAATTAGTCAATCAGTAGATCAATTAATCAATCAATCAAAACTTACTGCTCCAAGGTCCACGATGAAGCAGTCCCCTGTGTTGAAGCTGGACCAGTTGAGGGTGACCTCAGTTGCCCTGACGACGCGGCGACCTTTGATATGGAATAGTCTCAGAGCTGACAGGTCGTTGGTGACCACGTGATGGAACCCAGAGGCCACGCCTCCAGCCTAAAATAGATCAGGATAGAATAGAAAAAACGGAGTAGATCAGGATAAAATTGAAAACTTCATTGCTCCCAAGAGGGAATTTGTCTTGCTCAGTTTAAAAGCAATACAAGATTTAGATGTACATAGCATACATCACATACAAAACAAGATACACAGTTACATAGTACCCAACACAAACATCCCTGAAACAACATATAAAAGGCAACGTCAGAGCCTATGAGCCTGTGAGGTTGAACAAGATTAGAATGTCAAGTTGTTCCTTCTAGTGATTGGGCAATATTAAGGACAATGAAGAAAGGTTCAGAACCAAGAAAAACAAACAATGTGAGGATCAGGCATAACTGTTTTTCCTTTTCATCTGCACACCAGGTTCCTTTACCATCCCATGAGTCAGTGTTGCTGCCCATGGTCAGGACCAAACATTACAACAAGTCTTTATTTAATAGCAGACCTCCAGAGTATGATGCTCAGGGTCTGAAATGTGGCAAATGGAATGAATGTTCACTGCTAAAAACAAGGGTGCTTTTTGGTTCAATATAACACCATATCTTCTAGTAGTAAATAGCAGTAAGACAGATACAGGAACAAATATAATATTAGTGAAATAAACTGAAATAAAATGCATCAGTAAGACAATATTGTACTTTATATGTGATGCCTCCCTTGAAGTAGCGTGTGAAGGCGGTGGACTCGAACCCCTGCAGTTCTCGGTACTGGACAGGCTTCCCTCCTAGGAAATCATCCAGCTGAACAGTAAAGATGGCCGCCGCCGTGCTCTCGTCCTGGCTGCACTCCTTACCTAAGGAGAGAACATGAGTGGTACAGTACTTAAATACAATGTGATAAATGTTAGCATGAAATGAGAGAGTATTCAAGTTTAGACAAAGGAACTTAAGCACAATGTTCATTCTTATGAGTCAAACTGCCTAGCTGATGTTATCACTGTGATGTTCATAGTATGCTTTATTTTCACACTGTGTGGCGTGGGCCTGTTTGTTCACATCTTTTTTGTCACCCTTGCAGATAGATAGCTTGGCAATAATAATCACACTGGTGATGCGGTTTTCATATTTTCACTCTCAAACAGAATCTAACAGCCTTGCGTGTTGCCATTGTACATTTCTGGGTAACTGCTGCTGCTGCACAACACAACAGTGGTTTAACACCTATCTCAAGGCCTTCAGACTGTTAAACAGCCATCCTTAACACAGAGATGCTGCTGCCTGGGTACAGACTTGAAATCATTGGCCACTTGAATAAAGGGATCACTAGTCACTTTCATAATGCCACTTCAATAATGTTTACATATCTTGCATTAGTCATCTTATATGTTTATACTATATTTTATACCATTCTATTGCATCTTTCCTATGCCGCTCTGTCATTGCTCATCCATATATTTATATGTATATGGTTTTATTAGGTAGTTGTTGTGGAATTGTGAGAATACAGTGTTAGATATTGCTGCACTGTCGGAAATAAAGGCACAGGCATTTCGCTACAGTCGCAATAACATCTGCTAACCATGTGTATGTGACCAATGCAATTGGATTTGATTTGAGGAGCTGGAACCCTGTCAGTGGTACCTTGTAGGCATGATGAGGTAGGTAAACAGTCCAAGTCATACCTACTATTTTGGTGTGACTAACATAGTTAGACATTAGCTAGCAGTCTATGACATGTTGCCATTCTAATTTAGTGAGTTACTGAATGAAGGAACTGAGGGAAGAAAGCATAGTGTGAAAGAAATCCTTTGGGGGTCCATTAGCGTGTTTAGTGGTTAATGATTAATAATGGGGGGGGGGGGGTGAAGGAGGAGAGGAAAGAGGAAGGGTGGAAGAGAGAGAAGGTGGGAGAGAGAGAGAGAGAGAGAGAGAGGGTGTGGGCGAGAGAGAGACATAAAAATATATGATTATGTGTCAAGGAAGGAAGCTGGAGTTACAGATCAGTAGCCTTGACTTGCATGGTTCAGTCGTCCCACCACAAAACTAACAGTACTTTCAGGTACAATGGGTGTACTCTGAGGCAGCTGAACAGAGAAGTTACTCAAAGGTTAATGAAAAGGCGTGATCATTTTCCCAGATTAGGTGTGGAACGAGGACTGATATAGTTTACGACCACTGCTGAGAATGACCGTATCTTATCCAGGAAGATTCATGATCGTCAATCACCCCACCCAGATAGTCACTTTCATTTTTTACTTCAGGCAAAAAAAAACTGTATTCAGCTCAGCTGATGACAAGATCGGCTGACTTGCTTCTGCTTTACTTCTCTGTACACTAAGACAACAGCACCTCGAGACCTCACAGTTGTGGAACGTTACGAAACGTCACTCACACACAGGGATGGAAATTAAGCTAGCCCATTAACTCATTGCCAGTACTTTTCAGACAGGGCTAGTACAAAATGTGCCCAACTAGCTACCCGGCTATTGACATTTTGTCTTTTCAAACATCGCATGGCATTTAGACCTGGGCTCTGACAAAGGCCTTGAGGCCTATACGTAAGACTGGCTGTCCAGTGCCCAAAATCCTTCTGTTCCATCCCTGCTCACACACGATCATCCATTAAGAGCAGAGGCATTCTACTGTTAGGTTGACATGGGGTCTTTCAGGCGAGGTGCAGGCCAGCAATGCCAAATAATAGTGATTATTTAATCAATTTCTCAACTATCTTTTTTTGTGTTTTTTTAGTTTTTTTAAAAACATTTTACCCCTTTTTCTCCCCAATTTCGTGGTATCCAAATGTTTAATAGTTACTATCTTGTCTCATCGCTACAACTCCCGTACGGGCTCGGGAGAGACGGTTGAAAGTCATTTTTCCTCTGATACACGACCCAACCAAGCCGCACTGCTTCTTAACACAGCGCCATCCAACCCGGAAGCCAGCCGCACCAATGTGTCGGAGGAAACACTGTGCACCTGGCAACCTTGGTTGGCGCACACTGCGCCCGGCCCGCCACAGGAGTCGCTGGTGCGCGATGAGACATGGATTTCCCTACCAGCCAAACCCTCTCTAACCCGGGCGACGCTAGGCCAATTGTGCGTCGCCCCACGGACCTCCCAGTCGCGGCCGGTTACGACTCAACTATCTTTCTCAACATTATCAGCATCTCATATCTGCATTTGTGGTGTCAAGCCAAACCATCTATCTTGTTCTGTCTTGTAATGTACAGCCTGTTCTTCTCTTATATGAATACATCTACTCAGATATGATCCTATGATGAAGGGAATGTGTTATAACACTGTTGGTATATTATGTCCTTTGATGCTAAGTTATTTTAGCTATTGATAATGTATTTATTAATGTTAATGAGAAGGTTCTGAGAATATTATGCCATGGATTCCAGCCTGTAGATATCCAAGGATCCATAACCCTCCATCAGTTAACAAATCATCCAGCGTGTGACATGTTGTGTGAAAGAGCCTGAGGAAACACACTCGCTCATTCACTCCGACTCACCCAGCCAGAAGTGCAGGTCGTAGAAGCAGCTATCCCGCTGTTTGACGGTGTGGAGGACCACGTACGCGTCCCCAACATAGAAGCTCCCGTGCAGGTTCTCAGGCACAGGGACCAGCTCAATCTTCTCTATCCTCCATATCTGGAGACCGGCTGCCCTGCCTGCCTTGTCAAACTCCCTGTGGTAGAGCACCATGGTTCCTCTGGTTGTCTGGTGGCAGACGGGCGACGGCTGGATGTGGATCCCTGGTGTGGTGAGAAGAGTATGAGGTGAGAGCGAGGCACAGACTGCTTCTCTGTTCTCTGTCTGGTCCAGGGGAGGAGTGAGTCAATAGCAGCAGTGTGCAGGGCTCTAAGGCTGAGGTTGAGGCTGAGAGGAGGTGGGTGTGTCTTAGAAGCGGCCAAAGTACACACACAATTCGTGCGCACACACACAATTTGTGCGCACACACACAATTTGTGAGCACACACACACACACACACACACACACACACACACACACACACACACACACACACACACACACACACACACACACACACACACACCTTTTCATTACACCTACATATTACTGTCTCTATCCATGCTCAATATTTCCAATATGCCCTTGGAAAAGCGCTCAGAGTAAAGGTTCTGCTATAATAACTTTATTACATCATAATATTAGGCTTCAAATAACTTGCATTCAGATCAGGTCAACAGAGATGTTTATCTTGTAGTTTCCACAGAGCTCAGCAGATCAAATCAAATTATATTTATCACATGCGCCGAATACAACATGTGTAGACCTTACCTCGAAATGCTTACTTACAAACCCTTAATCAACAATGCAGTTTAAAAAATAGAGTAGTAAATATTTACTAAATAAACTAAGTAAAACATTTCATAAAAAGTAACACAATAAAATTCCGTAACAATAACGAGGCCATATATACAGGGGGTACCGGTACAGAGTCAATGTGCGGGGGTTCAGGTTAGTCGAGGTAGTCGAGGTAACGCTACCTTGTCCCGGACCTGCTGTTTTGGACTCTCTCTACCGCACCTGCTGTATCTAACTCTGAATGATCGACTATGAAAGCAAACTGACATTTACTCCTGAGTTGCTGACCTGTTGCACCCTCTACAACCAATTTGATTATTATTATCTGACCGTGCTGGTCATCTATGAACGTTTTAACTTCTTGGCCATGTTCTGTTATAATCTCCAGCCGGCACAGCCAGAAGAGGACTGACCACCTCTCAGAGCCCGGTTCCTCTCTTGGTTGCTTCCTAGTTTCTGGCCTTTCTAGGGAGTTTTTCCTAGCCACCGTGCTTCTACATCTGCATTGCTTGCTGTTTGGGGTTTTAGGCTGGGTACCGGTACAGCACTTTGTGACATCAGCTGCCGTAAAAAGGGCTTTAAATTTTTTTTTTTTGGGGGGGGGTCAAGGTAAATAGTCCAGGTGGCCATTTGATTCATTGTTCAGAAGTTGGAGGTAGAAGCTGTTAAGAAGCCTTTTGGACCTAGACTTGGCGCTTCGGTACCGCTTTGCCGCAGGGTAGCAGAGAGAACAGTCTATGACGTGGGTGACTGGAGTCTTTGACCATTTTTGGGGACTTCCTCTGATGCCGCCTAGTATATAGATCCTGGATGGCAGGAAGCTTGGCCCTAGTGATATATTGGGCCATACACATTACCCTCTGTAGCGCCTTACGGTCGGATGCCGAGCAGTTGCCATACCGGATGCAACCGGTCAGGATGCTCTCGATGGTGCAGCTGTATAACTTTTTTAGGATCTGGGGATCCATTCCAAATCATTTCAGTCTCCCCTGATGGAAAAGGTTTTGTCGTGCCCTCTTCATGACTGTTTTGGTGTGTTTGGACCATGATATCAGTGTGTGGTTTTTTGTCTCTGCACTTATAAACACAAAGAACCGGGAAAAAGCCCCATAATTGCATCAGTTCAGAACTGATCTCTACTCTGGTTTAAAGAAATATTACCATTTGACCAAGAAACTAAATATAAACCAGACATTACAGAATGGTTCCCTTTCAAGTTCCCTATTTCTGGTTTCGAATTAGACTGGTCTCTAAAGGTCATGGTTTAGGGGAGAGCCTTAGTGCGATGGTATTCAAAACTTGTAGATTTACCAGCCGTACCTGCTCAATTCCAACACATTGCACAGCTTGGGGCCAAATTTTTGGAAAATGTCAAGCATTTTCCTCATAAGTCTTGAAATGCAATGACAGTCTGTAGTACAACTACTTACTACTAACTATTACATAAGTGTTTTTTTTACAAGACCAATCTGCTAATGTTGTGCAACTAATCTGTTTTGAGTACTGTAGAGTTTTAACCCCCTCAAAAATAAGGTTATTTTAAAGTTGGTGACGCCAGTGACCAGTTTCCACTTAGTGTCAGTTAATGTGAGCAATGGAAGAGGAGGAACCAGACCAATGATGGAAGCTTTAGGATGGTGATTCCTCACGAAACCAGGACAAAATAAGACCATGATTCGGGACTTTCACAACATTTAATAAATAGAATGGTCCTTTGAAGGAAGTATTGTTGACATATATTTGACATTTGTATCAAAAAACATAATTGAGAAATAATCCATGTTGGCATATTTATGACATTTTTGGACTTACCCAGGACTCCATAATATTTCATACGTAGGTGCTACAAAGCAAAAACTGGAGTCAAATGAAGCTTTACCACTTGTTCTGAAATATGAGTGGTATTTTGAGTTCAATAACAATTTCCATACATTCATTTTTTAAATATAAATTTTTTGATTTGGGTCATTTTTCAATATAATGCTGAAAATAATATAGTCTATGGGCATATGAAAGATAGACAGGGAAAATAGGTGATCTATGTCAGAAATGAAATGGAGCAAAACAGTGCTGTTGCTTAGCACTGTAAACATATCAAAACACAGTGTCATGTAATATCCTGTTTTTGGTGTGGATCTGATATTAAAGTACAAGCAATGGGTTTCAATTCCCTTGTTACTTTATCTGCAATATACACCCACACTTCATCGTCACTTAAAGTGACTATGTTCAGCTTTACATTGGCTGTGTTATTTTCTCATAGTATTTTCTATACAATGGTGAGGTAGGCAAAATATTTTATGGTAAGATAGGGCATTTAGGGGAAGTTTACAGGCAGTGGTACTCTGAAATGAGTGCAGTAAAAGTGTGTGTGTGTGTGTATTAGATTCAAAGACAGGCTGTGACCTCTCCACCAGTAAGTGATTGCATGCAGTTAAGCAAACAAGTTCTGTCATGTGTCATCTATTACAAGTTTATTACATGGCTCATAATTAAATCAAACGTTTACTGGAATTCAATTCAACAACTTCTAGTTGACACTGTTTCAAAGTTAAAAGGTACCACCTGCTGGGAATTGAATCTTTGAGAGGTTTAATTCATTATTTCGTAAAGAACAGCTATGATGTCATAAATACCAGATAAATTCCTGTTCATCTTCTAGAATATTAGCTCAGAAGTATTGTGGAGCTCCTACACCTAAATAAAAACAATACCGACACCCAAAATGAGTACCGGAACCTATTTCAGTCCAAGTCAAGCACTGATAACACTACATAACGAGCTATGATGTAGCATTAACTGTATGATGTAATAGCCTACAGTATCAATGTATTAACTGAATCCCGTAGCAAAATGTCATAGCACAAGCGCAGAAAATATTTCAATCTGTCTGCCTCTAGACAGCAGTGTAGTCAATTTCATTAAGGCAATTTTTCACTGAGTGCTTTCTTCTGGGTCAGCATGTTACACAAGATGAATCGTCTGCTTGATTGGGCCAGATATTATGTCTTCATATTGGGTCTCCATGTGAACAGAAGTCTTGCCCTGTTCTGTTGTGTCCTTTGGGGCGGAGAGGATAAGTCTTGAGAGGATAAGGCCTACACACATAGCCCTTAAAATCAGACAACTGCTTCGAACGACAGCCACAGTTCCAACAGCAGAAAACAAGTGCTGAAAAAAATATAGCACCTTGTCTTCCTTCCTCGTCTTGATATGTTATAGTCCTGTTTGTCATCATTGCTGCCTGATATCAATCAATAACGTAAATCCACCAACTACATTTCATTTCCCAGAGACATGGAGATATCAAAATGACTAGTTAATCAACTAGCTAACAGTGTCACGGTATTCACACTTGCTAATCTATAATGAAGGTATTCTATTTCCTACTACTGATTCTAGTGTAAACAAACACACATTACATTAGAATAAACAACAGCAGAGCATTGTCTTTATTCCAAATGTTTGTTGGTTATTTTTCCATAGTCACAGTCACTGTGTTTCAGTCAGTGAACAGGTAGAGCTCCAGTGTGAAGTCCTCCCTGTCAGCCAGTGGGTTGCGGCCCAGGCCATATAATGTATCCCGGGCCTCCTGCTGCCTCAGTCTCTGGGCCTCCCTCTTCATCGGCTCGCTCTGCGGACTCAGCACTAATGGCTGAATCTTGGCTCTGGCTCTGGGGAGGAGGCAGGCTCAGTAGAAATATAGTCAGTGTCCCAAAAAGGACTGACCATATTGTCAGGTAAGGCAACATATTGTTCCTCCAAGTGGTTGCCTGAATTGGTGTAGTCTTCTGGCTGCATGGGCTCTGGAGTTATAGCTAAAGGGTCAAATCAAATCCAAATCAAATCAAATGTATTTATATAGCCCTTCATACATCAGCTGATATCTCAAAGTGCTGTACAGAAACCCAGCCTAAAACCTCAAACAGCAAGCAATGCAGGTGTAGAAGCACGGTGGCTAGGAAAAACTCCCTAGAAAGGCCAAAACCTAGGAAGAAACCTAGAGAGGAACCAGGCTATGTGGGGTGGCCAGTCCTCTTCTGGCTGTGCTGGGTGGAGATTATAACAGAACATGGCCAAGATGTTCAAATGTTCATAAATGACCAGCATGGTCGAATAATAATAAGGCAGAACAGTTGAAACTGGAGCAGCAGCACGGCCAGGTGGACTGGGGACAGCAAGGAGTCATCATGTCAGGTAGTCCTGGGGCATGGTCTTAGGGCTCAGGTCCTCCGAGAGAGAGAAAGAAAGAGAGAATTAGAGAGAGCACATGTGGGGTGGCCAGTCCTCTTCTGGCTGTGCCGGGTGGAGATTATAACAGAACATGGCCAAGATGTTCAAATGTTCATAAATGACCAGCATGGTCGAATAATAATAAGGCAGAACAGTTGAAACTGGAGCAGCAGCACGGCCAGGTGGACTGGGGACAGCAAGGAGTCATCATGTCAGGTAGTCCTGGGGCATGGTCCTAGGGCTCAGGTCCTCCGAGAGAGAGAAAGAAAGAGAGAAAGAGAGAATTAGAGAAAGCACACTTAAATTCACACAGGACACCGAATAGGACAGGAGAAGTACTCCAGATATAACAAACTGACCCTAGCCCCCCGACACATAAACTACTGCAGCATAAATACTGGAGGCTGAGACAGGAGGGGTCAGGAGACACTGTGGCCCCATCCGAGGACCCCCCCGGACAGGGCCAAACAGGAAGGATATAACCCCACCCACTTTGCCAAAGCACAGCCCCCACACCACTAGAGGGATATCTTCAACCACCAACGTACCATCCTGAGACAAGGCTGAGTATAGCCCACAAAGATCTCCGCCATGGCACAACCCAAGGGGGGGCGCCAACCCAGACAGGATGACCACATCAGTGAATCAACCCACTCAGGTGACGCACCCCTTCCAGGGACGGCATGAGAGAGCCCCAGTAAGCCAGTGACTCAGCCCCTGTAATAGGGTTAGAGGCAGAGAATCCCAGTGGAAAGAGGGGAACCGGCCAGGCAGAGACAGCAAGGGCTGTTCGTTGCTCCAGAGCCTTTCCGTTCACCTTCCCACTCCTGGGCCAGACTACACTCAATCATATGACCCACTGAAGAGAGTCTTCAGTAAAGACTTAAAGGTTGAGACCGAGTTTGCGTCTCTGACATGGGTAGGCAGACCGTTCCATAAAAATGGAGCTCTATAGGAGAAAGCCCTGCCTCCAGCTGTTTGCTTAGAAATTCTAGGGACAATTAGGAGGCCTGCGTCTTGTGACCGTAGCGTACGTGTAGGTATGTACGGCAGGACCAAATCAGAGAGATAGGTAGGAGCAAGCCCATGTAATGCTTTGTAGGTTAGCAGTAAAACCTTGAAATCAGAGCTTGCTTTGACAGGAAGCCAGTGTAGGGAGGCTAGCACTGGAGTAATATGATCAAATCTTTTGGTTCTAGTCAGGATTCTAGCAGCCGTATTTAGCGCTGACTGAAGTTTATTTAGTGCTTTATCCGGGTAGCCGGAAAGTAGAGCATTGCAGTAGTCTAACCTAGAAGTGACAAAAGCATGGATTAATTTTTCTGCATCATTTTTGGACAGAAAGTTTCTGATTTTTGCAATGTTACGTAGATGGAAAAAAGCTGACCCCGGAATGGCTGTAGGTATTGGTGTAGTCGGCATCACCTGGCTGCTGGGGTTCTCGGGAGGCAGGATACTGGTCCTCAAAACGGCCAGCTGACTCAGTCGCTGTGGGTAGATGGTGTGAGTAGGTCTGGAGTCTCTCCATAGACTGGGCCGAGGTGAGGTTGCAGAGGGAGGATGGAGGGTACAGGTAAGGGAGGACGCGGCAGATGAGGGAACATGTTCATGAGAGTGGCATATTGTGAAAGGATCATGTTGCTCAAAGCGCCCTCGGAGAAGTCTAGGTATCTTGGGACTGCTGAGGGCCCATCCGACACTTCTGAGAGCAGGTCCGCCTCGTCATTGCCCTCTGCTACTAGGTAGAATAAGCACGCCAGTGGTCCATCGGTCTGTGTGTCTACCAGAGATGAGGATATGTCAGATTGCTGAAAGTATCCGTTGTCTTGGTTTAGTCGGTTAGCCTAGTTTCAGCTCCTACTTTTCACTGTTGCTTTCTTCCCTTTTGATGCACTGCTTTTTCCCTTTACTCACTGCTGTCACCATTCGATTCATATGTTGCTCAGACTCACTGTCAGTGTCTGTTAGTCAGTGTCTCATCCACCACCTCCACTTCGTCTTTCCTCAGCAGTTACATTATTCTCTTGTACTTGTCCAATTAAAGCTGCCACCTGGGTTCCTCTGTTTAGGTACAGCATGCTTCTTCTGTCTCTTCTTCTTGGGTGGCTCAGAAGACTCCGAACTTTGGCTCCAGTCAGAACTCCCGTGGCTCCAGTCAGAACTCTGGCTCCAGTCAGAACTCCCGTGGCTCCAGTCAGAACTCTGGCTCCAGTCAGAACTCTGGCTCCAGTCAGAACTCTGGCTCCAGTCAGAACTCCCGTGGCTCCAGTCAGAACTCTGGCTCCAGTCAGAACTCCTGTGGCTCCAGTCAGAACTCTGGCTCCAGTCAGAACTCCCGTGGCTCCAGTCAGTACTCCCGTGGCTCCAGTCAGAACTCTGGCTCCAGTCAGAACTCCCGTGGCTCCAGTCAGAACTCTGGCTCCAGTCAGAACTCTGGCTCCAGTCAGAACTCCCGTGGCTCCAGTCAGAACTCTGGCTCCAGTCAGAACTCCTGTGGCTCCAGTCAGAACTCTGGCTCCAGTCAGAACTCCCGTGGCTCCAGTCAGTACTCCCGTGGCTCCAGTCAGAACTCTGGCTCCAGTCAGATCTCCCGTGGCTCCAGTCAGAACTCTGGCTCCAGTCAGAACTCCCGTGGCTCCAGTCAGAACTCCCGTGGCTTCAGTCAGAACTCCCGTGGCTCCAGTCAGAACTCCCGTGGCTCCAGTCAGAACTCCCGTGGCTCCAGTCAGAACTCCCGTGGCTCCAGTCAGAACTCCCGTGGCTCCAGTCAGAACTCCCGTGGCTCCAGTCAGAACTCCTGTGGCTCCAGTCAGAACTCCCGTGGCTCCAGTCAGAACTGCTGTGGCTCCAGTCAGAACTCCTGTGGCTCCAGTCAGAACTCCTGTGGCTCCAGTCAGAACTCCTGTGGCTCTAGTCAGAACTCCTGTGGCTCCAGTCAGAACTCCCGTGGCTCCAGTCAGAACTCCTGTGGCTCCAGTCAGAACTCCCGTGGCTCCAGTCAGAACTCCTGTGGCTCCAGTCAGAACTCCTGTGGCTCCAGTCAGAACTCCTGTGGCTCCAGTCAGAACTCCCGTGGCTCCAGTCAGAACTCCCGTGGCTCCAGTCAGAACTCCTGTGGCTCCAGTCAGAACTCCTGTGGCTCCAGTCAGAACTCCCGTGGCCCCAGTCAGAACCCCCGTGGCTCCAGTCAGAACTCCCGTGGCTCCAGTCAGAACTCCTGTGGCTCCAGTCAGAACTCCCGTGGCTCCAGTCAGAACTCCTGTGGCTCCAGTCAGAACTCCCGTGGCTCCAGTCAGAACTCCCGTGGCTCCAGTCAGAACTCCCGTGGCTCCAGTCAGAACTCCCGTGGCTCCAGTCAGAACTCCTGTGGCTCCAGTCAGAACTCCTGTGGCTCCAGTCAGAACTGCTGTGGCTCCAGTCAGAACTCCTGTGGCTCCAGTCAGAACTCCTGTGGCTCCAGTCAGAACTCCTGTGGCTCTAGTCAGAACTCCTGTGGCTCCAGTCAGAACTCCCGTGGCTCCAGTCAGAACTCCTGTGGCTCCAGTCAGAACTCCCGTGGCTCCAGTCAGAACTCCTGTGGCTCCAGTCAGAACTCCTGTGGCTCCAGTCAGAACTCCCGTGGCTCCAGTCAGAACTCCTGTGGCTCCAGTCAGAACTCCCGTGGCTCCAGTCAGAACTCCTGTGGCTCCAGTCAGAACTCCTGTGGCTCCAGTCAGAACTCCTGTGGCTCCAGTCAGAACTCCCGTGGCCCCAGTCAGAACTCCTGTGGCTCCAGTCAGAACTCCCGTGGCTCCAGTCAGAACTCCTGTGGCTCCAGTCAGAACTCCCGTGGCTCCAGTCAGAACTCCTGTGGCTCCAGTCAGAACTCCCGTGGCTCCAGTCAGAACTCCTGTGGCTCCAGTCAGAACTCCCGTGGCTCCAGTCAGAAACTTCCTGATGCTGGCTTGTCTCAGGTGTTTCAACAGGGTTCATGGGAACAGTGCAGTGGTGGAAAAAGTACCCAATTTTCATACTAAAAGTAAAGATACCTTAAAAGAAAATAACTCAAGTAAAAGTAAAAATCACCCAGTAAAATATTACTTGAGTAAAAGCCTAAAAGTATTTGGTTTGTTTTAAATGTACTTAAGTATCAAAATTAAAAGTATAAATCGTTTAAAGTTCCTTATATTAAGCAAACCAGAAGACATGATATTCTTGTTTTTTAAATTTATAGATAACCAGGGGCACAGTCCAACACTCAGACATAATTTACAAACAAAGCATTTGTGTTTAATGAGTCTGCCAGATCAGAGGCAGTAGGGATGACCAGGGATGTTCTGTTGATAAGTGTGTGAATTAGACAAGTTTCCTGTCCTGCTTAGCATTCAAAATGTAACTAGGACTTTTGGGTGTCAGGGAAAATGTAAAAAGTACATTCTTTTCTATAGGCATGTAGTGGAGTAAAAGTAAAAGTTGTCAAAAACATAAATAGTACAGTACAGATACCCCCCCAAACTTCTTAAGTAGTACTTAAAAGTATTTTTACTTAAGTAATTTACACCACTGGAAATGTGCCCCCTTGTATCTCTGAAGTGGTCAAGGCCAGCTGGTGAGGTGGGGGACACAGGAAGACCATGCCAGGATGCCGATGGTGCTGCATGGTACACCTGGTATAACCCGTTAGGGGCAGCATTGTTCACAAGTAATGAAACTACTGGTACTGCATACACAAAATGCAAAAATAAACCAGTTATACATTATGTATAATATTCAATACTATTCGCAGAGACATTCTTTTTATATTTGCTGGTGGTAAGTGCTTTGCCCAAGGGCACAATGGTACTGGGTATAGAACATAGGATATTGGAGCCAGCAACTCTTCGGCTGCAACTTCCTCCAGATTTCCCTGTCCGCCCTGGGACTCAAACTTTGGTTACTGGCCTGTTCCAGGATCAATTGATGCTCTTGCTCCATTGTCAAGTCAAACAACTTTGCGGCTACAACCACGTTAAGGCTTATCTGACAAGGCAGTAAGTATACAAGCTTGCATCAACATGTCATCAGTGATATCAACTTACCATTATTTTGCAGTAAGGCAAAAAAGATCACCTTCCAAATTGGGCTGAAAGTGCATGGATGCCAACATACCTTCAGCCACCTAAGGAAATTAAATAATGTGCCAAATGCCACCGAAAGGGGCTATTTATGCACAGGTGTTTGTCAAATATGGGGTTTACGATGTAAAAACTGTTCCCACCGGCTGTCCACTGTCCCCATGGCAACACTGTGCGAGTTCAGGTTTGCTCAGGAGACAACCGTTTTGCTAACATCCATCGAATCAGAATTACCAGTATGATTCCAATTCATGAACTCATTGTGAGTGAATTGTGATGTCACACTGATGTGCTAAAGCATGTGAGTGTTCAATTTCTTACCAGTTCCTCTGTGGTTTGGAAATATAAAAAGGTATGAACAAAGATTGAAGAAAATACAAGATAACAGACAAATGTGGTGACAACTTTATTCATGCTATTACATTTCTTCCTGAAAGTATGACAACATACCTAGGTAGGACAAACAATTTTATATGTGATGAAAAGCAAATAAAACTACATTTATACTCTTTAAAAACAGCTTGTATTTACATCTTGTCAAATAGTTGTTAATCAGAATAATGTATCTACCCCACAGAAGTAGACATTCAGAAAGAACAACCTCATATCATTAAAACCACTCTTCTTCTTGATGTACCAATAGTATTTCAAGTCTTCACTCGATCCTAACATTCCATCAAAAGCTGAACCACTCTTCCATACACGATTAAGGTGTATGATTAGGAACAAAAACTAAATTAAATGTGCTCTACGATAACCTAGGAAACTGCTAATTACATCAAACTACACAGTTTGATTATTCATTAAGAAATTCAAGGTATATTTTTCTATGAAAGAGGGTAGTTTATATTCATTTGAGTTCATCTTTCAAAAAAGGTTCATATTACAAAAAAGTTGTATTAAAAACAGGTTTTCATTAAATCTAGGTAGTTCTACAAACTCAACTGAGTTTGATAGGCGGGGAAGTAAATGATCAAAACGCAGTTCCTTGCAGGTTATTAATAAATCCTCTATGTATATCATGAAAATGGATCCGATGGAATGTAAAAATTCAGTTGGTCAAATACAAATCAGCAGTAGGTACGGATCGCAAAACATTACGCAACTCCCTCGTGGGAACAAAGAGTAAATTACTGATAAGGAATCACTATCAATCAATCAATATTTTACCAATTGGGAACAGAGTGGTGGAAGGAACTTACTATCTTAAAATGTACTAAATTTCAGGGATATAAGCCTTTCAATTCACATTAACGGATCACACACACAACGGATCGCAGTAAACTGGTCCAAATTCACAGATTGTACAGAGCCCGCTAAAGGAGAACCTGGTCATTATAAGCTGAGAAATTCTGGAAACGCCACATTCTGGCTTCATCTCAAATGGCACCTTATTTCCTATATCAGGGGAATTCAAGTCTAACCCGACGAAGTCCAGAGCCTGCTGGTTCTCTATTCTACCTGATAATTGCACCCCACCTGTTGTTCCAGGTCTAAATCAGTCCATGACTAGAGGGGAACAATGAAAACCCACAATGGAACTGGCTTCGAGGTCCAGAGTTGAGTTTGAGGGCTCTATATAGCGCACTACCTTTGGACAGAGCCCTAATAGTGCTATATAGGAGATTGTGATTTACCAGCAGATTTAAATGGACTAGATTAATGTCTTGAGAACACACACTATTGTGTTAAAACAGGTTTAACTTTGAGAATAGAAGACTGGTCCCAGATCTGTTGGCTCAACTTCTGACTATCATAATGATTTGAGATCAGATTACTGAGAACTCTTTTAGAGGTTATCCTCATCCATAGACAGGAAAGTGTTATTACTTCATATACATTTACAGTTGAAAGTGGTTTGGAGGAGTTGGGAGAGGCATCGTGAAATGTTACATTGTCACAGTGACAGGTTGAATTTGAACTGCATTAATAAAGTGCATAATGGTTTGGTACTGAAACATTGTGGTAGTGTTAATACATTTAAAACAAGTATTTTTCCCCTCAACTGCACATTTGGCATATACTCCCAACAAAATGGTAAGCTAACACAGAAATGCATGACAGTGGGGTCTTCATCAGTAGATGGATGGTGAAGAGGAAGGAGAAACACAGTGTACCATCTTCGGCTGGGGTGGCTAACCCCCCTCCTGGAGAGCTACTGGGTGGACACGTTTATCCCTGCTCTAACATTCTATATCCGGCTGATCAGCTGTGTTAGAGAAGGGCTGGAACAATAGCCTACACACACACACAGCTCCTCTCCAGATTTGGCAGGTTTCCTAGATCCCTGATCTAAGACTAGCATCCAAGGACCCTCACCAGGACCGGGCTCAGGTCAGGTAGGGGGGCAAGTATGGGGGTATTGGGGCATTAGACACCTTGTGCTGCTCCCCCCTCACAGTGGTGGTGTTACCTCCACAGTCTACATACTGGTACATCTCCTGAGTAACCTGCTCCATGTGGCCAAAGTACGCTGTGGTCACCGTCACCCTGGAAACAGGATTATTCAATATATTATTGACAAGTATTACAGTGCATTAACAAGTATTACATGGGAGAATGGGAACCAGGCTTCTGTGGTCCTGTATGAATATTTAAAAGAGATGTGTAGACAGAGTACTTACTGCATCATAAGCACAATGTTGTGCACCTTTATGGTCTGTAGGGTGCAGTAATCACTGGGAAAAAGAAGAACAGAAGCTTCAGTCAGATTGGCGGTTTCACGTGATAAGAAAAAAAAAAAGATCTTGTCCACCAGCTGGCTCTTTCTCTGTTAAACAGTCTGCTTTCACAGAGTTTCAGAAAGGGACTTGAAAGGAGCCTATTGCTGACCTTTCAGTCCATCAGCATATCCCTTGAACCACCCCAATACGTTGTGGATTTCAAAGCAGGAGCAGCGCAAGTGAAAGGCTAAACAAGAAATGAAGTTTGGGAAATCGGAAAGTATGAATTTAAGACAGGGGTCTTCAACCTTTTCTTGCCCAGGGACCCCCTCCCAGGAAAACTGGTGACCCCAAAAATGGATTTTGACTTGCCAACATTATAAATGGAAGTATAAACTCTGTCTATTAGGTAGAAAATCAACTGCAAACACATGTTCTCTAAGAGCTGCTGTTTAAAATAAAAGGTTAGCCAATGTGTTGCAAAAATGTATGTCCAAGTCAAGAAAGCTTACCTGCAGCACTTTTCACAGGTGCTTTTTTAAAGCCTACAGTTGAAGTCAGAAGTTTACATAGCCAAATACATTTAAACTCAGTTTCACAAATTCCCTGTTTTAGGTCAGTTTAGATAACCACATTGTTTTAAGAATGTGAAATGTCAGAATAATAGGAGAGAGAATTATTTCTTTCAGCTTCCATTTCTTTCATCATATTTCCAGTGGGTCAGAAGTTTACATACACTCAATTAGTATTTGGTGGCGTGGTCTATAAACTGTTTAACTTGGGTCAAACGTTTTGGGTAGCTTTCCACAATAAATTGGGTGAATTTTGGCCCATTCCTCCTGACAGAGCTGGTGTAACTGACTTGTAGGCCTCCTTGCTCGCATGCACTTTTTCAGTTCTGCCCACACATTTTCTATAGGATTGAGGTCAGGGCTTTGTGATGGCCACTCCAATACCTTGACTTTGTTGTCCTTAAGCCACTTTGCCACAACTTTGGAAGTTTGCTTGGGGTCATTGTCCATTTAGAAGACCCATTTGCAACCAAGCTTTAACTTCCTGACTGATATCTTGAAATGTTGCTTCAATATATCCACATAATTTTCCTCCTCATGATGCTATCTATTTTGTGAAGTGCACCAGTCCCTCCTGCAGCAAAGCACCCCCACAACAGGATACTGCCACCCCAGTGCTTCACGATTGAGATGGTGCTCTTCGGCTTGCAAACCTCTCCCTTTTCCCTCCAAACACAACAATGGTCATTACGGCCAAACAAGTTCTATTTTTGTTTCATCAGACCAGAAGATATTTCTAAATTAAAAATTTAAAAAGATCTTTGTCCACATGTGCAGTTGCAAACTGTAGTCTGGCTTTTTAATGATGGTTTTGGAGCAGTGGCTTCTTCCTTGCTGAGCAGCCTTTCAGGTTATGTCGATATAGGACTTGTTTTACTGTGGATATAGATCCTTTATTATCTGCTTCCTCCAGCATCTTCACAAGGTCCTTTGCTGTTGTTCTGGGATTGATTTGCACTTGTCGCACCAAAGTACACTCATCTCTAGGAGACAGAACGTGTCTCCTTCCTGAGCAGTATGACGCCTGAGTGGTTCCATGGTGTATGTACTTGCGTACTATTGTTTGTACAGATGAACGTGGTACCTTCAGGTGTTTGGAAATTGCTCCCAAGAATGAACCAGACTTGTGGAGGTCTACAATTTTTTTCTGAGGTCTTGGCTGATATCTTTTGATTTTCCAATGATGTCAAGCAAAGAGGCACTGAGTTTGAAGGTAGACCTTGAAATACATCCACAGGTACACCTCCAATTGACTCAAATGATGTCCAAAATTAAATCTAGAATAGGCTTCCTATTTCACAACAAAGCATCCTTCACTCATGCTGCTAAACATACCCCAGTAAAACTGACTATCCTACCGGTCCTTGACTTCGGCGATGTAATTTACAAAATAGCCTCCAACACTCTACTCAGCAAATTGTATGCAGTCCATCACAGTGCCATCCGTTTTGTCACCAAAGTCCAATATACTACCCACCACTGCAACCTGTATGCTCTTGTTGGCTGGCCCTAGCTTCATATTCGTCATCAAACCCACCTGGTCAGGTCATCTATAAGTCTTTGCTAGGTAAAGCCCCGCCTTATCTCAGCTCACTGGTCACCATAGCAGCACACGCTCCAGCAGGTATATCTCATTGGTCACCACCAAAGCCAATTTCTCCTTTGGCCGCCTTTCCTTCCAGATCTCAGCTGCCAATGACTGGAACTAAATGCAAAAACCACTGAAGCTGGAGACTCATACCTCCCTCACTAACTTTAAGCACCAGCTGTCAGAGCAGCTCACAGATCACTGCACATAGCCCATCTGTAAAAGCCCATCCAACTATCTCATCCCCTATAATGTATTTGCACCCCTGTATCTCTACTTGCACACTCATCTTCTGCACATCGATCACTCCAGTGTTTAATTGCTATATTGTAATTATTTCGTCACTATGGGCTATTTATTGACTTACCTCCCTTATTTGCACACACTGTATATGGACATTTTCTTGTATTATTGACTGTATGTTTGTTTATTCCATGTGTAACTCTGTGTTGTTGTTTGTGTCGCACTGCTTTGCTTTATCTTGGCCAGGTCGCAGTTGTAAATGAGAACTTGTTCTCATCTAGCCTACCTGGTTAAATAAACGTGATTATTTATTTTTTTGCCTATCAGAAGCTTCTAAAGCCATGACATCATTTTCTGGAAATGTCCAAGCTGTTTAAAAGGCACAGTCAACTTAGTGTATGTAAAAATATATTTGTGATACCGTGAATTATAAGTGAAATAATCTGTCTGTAAACAATTGTTAGAAAAATTACTTGTCATGCACAAAGTAGATGTCCTAACCGACTTGCCAGGACTATAGTTTGTTAACAAGAAAATTGTGGAGTGGTTGAAAAATGAGTTTTAATGACTCCAACCTAAGTGTATGTAAACTTCCCACTTCAACTGTATGTAATATATGAAGTTTACGAAATAAAGTTGACATAAGATATTATCCTCTTTTCTATTGTAGGTATGTAATAATAAATTAAAATTGGTTGCTAGCGATACATGCATACAAAAATAACAAAAAAAATGTTTCATGGACCCCTGGTTGAATACCATTGATCTAAAAATACGTCTTCACATAAACGTTATATGCCGAAGATCAGAATCAATTGGGCTTCCAAAAAGTCCTATGGGTCGGTGTGATCCAACATGGCTATTCACTGCAGATTTAATCCAGCTGTGACAGGCTCTCTGTCCCTCTCCAGCCTTTAGCATGTGCCCCTTTCAAGTCACACTTTAGTGTCCCGTGGTTTCCAGGCTCTATATGCGGTAACATATGAGCCTGGGGACGAGGTTAAGCAAGAACTGAAAGAGGACTCCACACTGCAATCTGTACTTCCATAGGATTGATTTTAACAACATCTCGACCATTAGGCTCCCAGTGTTCTCATAATACTAGTACTGTGACGTGCTGTACTTACTACATGTAGCTCATCTCGTCTGCTATAATGGCGGGAACCATGTAGTCAACCTGGGAACAACACAACACACAGGGTTATGATCAAAAAGGTGACATGGAGAAAGAGTGCTCTAAGAACCAAAATTAGGAAATTGACCTGAAATCCTCACTGTGACAAGGGATGCAGGGCAGGGAAGAGGTGTCTGAATCTAGTACAAAAACCCCCAGCTAGGGGTTGTTGGATCTTGAATTTAGTGAAACTGGAGTTTCTGCTGCTCGTCCAATAATGATCGTTGTGTAATAGCCACACTACTACAGTGTTATTACCAGTGGTGAAAGTAGAATTGTAAGGGCCTAATCATAGAATTACATATAGAAACCTTATTAGGATCTCCGTGTGCCTCGTCGTAAAGATGTCATTTAACTTGTAAAACGTATGACCTATTACTGTAGCATAAATATAAAGCATAGCATAAATATAACCAGTCATGTTTTCATCCTATTGTCAAACAATCACTTCAAAGGGCTCATATACTAGCTACCCGCCTACATTCATCCACTGGCAACATATTACCAGCCTCCAAACAGTGGTGAATGGAAAGAGTCATCTGTTACAGTGTAATGACATTTAGGCCAAAATGTATGTGTGTATCAGTGTTCTCGACAAACCACATCACATTTTGCGGCATAGGCTATGTCACCTGTTTTCATGCTGCTGACATGCAGTAATAATACCAAGTGGTGTAATAGTCTACAATTGTCTTGACATTTTGTTACAATTATTGTGATAGGCTCATGTACCCCAGCTATATATTTTGCCTGGACGCTGTACCCCCCCCCCCCGGTTATTGCAGAGTTGTTACCGTGTTATTAGAGTTGTGTACCTGCTGCAAGCCCAGAGGACTGATAGCGGTGCTGTTATTGATGCAGGACTTCCCGATCACTGTGTTGAAGAACTGGATCTGGGCTGTGATGTTAGACACCTCTACACTGTAGTAGTTGTTATTGGTGATATTCAGAGTGTTCTGGAATGAAGAAGAATATTTTGTAATTTTATGATCACAGAAATTCATCTTTTCACACAAACACACAGAAAACCAGAGTTAGCCAGTGCGGCAACCCTGGTGTAGTTTAGGAGTTAAGTGCCTTGCTCAAGGGCTCAATTGCCGAGGATGGCAGGATACCTAGAATCCCACTATGTTTGTGACCCAACTCATCTGCCTGAACACGGGCAACCTTTGGAGCAAAGAACCGGTTGATAAGGAAAAGCAGTCTCCTCCTGTGACTGTCCACTTGATCCAAATCATCATGGTGTGGTTAGAACATAGGAGGCTCACCGTCACGTTGAGATAGACAATCCTCTTATCCTCATCGTAGGTGACGAAGACAGACTTGACGTCCCCGTAAGAGACGTCTATGGTACGAGGGAATAGGAAGAAGACAGCCAGGCTGGACAGCAGCAGACACACAGCCACTGAGGCCATCACATACAGCTTTCTGTGAAAGAGAGAACCAAAGGCAGGGTCCGAAGTAGCAGGATACAAAGAATATTGCAAGAAAGGAATAGTTACTTGCAGTCACATGGGAAAACATTGTGACGTTTAGCCTATAGCTACCAACCCAACAACAACATTCCACTTACGTTCTCCTGGGCCTGAGTCTCTGGTCACTGTATGGAATCAATGCCACCAGCTGGTTCTCTTGGCCTGTGCAATGCAAGGAAATATTTAAACTAATCATCTGACTTAACTACAACATTACAGCAATACTAGGAATGTAACGATTGACCAACAGGCATCAGTCCCTGGTTCAACTGTTTAAGATATGAGTGCATCGATTCGCGGGAGCCCAAACCGATCCAAAGCCGGTTCACAAATGTTTTGTTTTTTTACTCGTAATTGTATGTCCCCCATCCAAAAATAGCTCTAAATCTTGTGACTGAAATTAGCAGCCTATCATTGATCTCCAAGTCAGATAACAACTGTGCACACAGAGATCCGCAACTCAAGGCAACGAGAGCCTATCCCTGATCTAATATTTGTGTATCTGCGTAGCACCTTGAGCACTTAAACAATTGTAAAATGGCTTTTGCAATGTCACATCATAAGCTTTATTAGTTAGGTGACAAATATAATTTGGGTAATTGTTAACAAATGCGCTGTATGGTGTTTTACCGGCAGAGTGAAGGCTACCGGAGTGAACACGACGGTGTGCCTTCTTAAAAATTAAAATTGTGTAATTTATTTCCTTCTTAATGCGTTGTGACAAGGTGAGCTCCGTCGGGTCTTTGTCTTTGTAAAAATGGCGGGTGGGGAAGCGAAACTAATGCGTGATGGTGAGAAGGACAGATGTAGTGTGGGAAAACTTATTTTTCCACTCGATCTGTCCAACTTATCGCCTCTAAAATGTAAATAAAACACTATAAAGAGTTTAAATAATGTGTCATTCAAAACTATGCTATATTAACTGGCTGTGTCATAGCTAGAGCCTAAATAATTTCACAGATTTCATTGGCCAATATGGTATTTTACCGATTTTGGATGATAATTCCACAGATATTCGGAAAAATAGGATGAAAAAGGCAAATATATATTTTAACTTTATAATTATTTTAGGAGGCTCAAACAATAGCAGGAAGTCACTTTCTCAGCAAAAGCTCTCACAGTGCTATCCTGGTTCCAAATACATGTGCTTCAGGGAAGCAAACAGAACTGTGAAGTAGCGCCACCTAAAACCAACTTGGGCACAGAGGATGGGAAAAACAACTAGAGCAGGCTCTCACCACTGGTGGGTGTGATGACATGATGTAACGTCCTCAAACAAGTGTATGAACATCTAGTTCCACAATTCAATTACTTTTCGGTTTTGTGTGCCAAAACTAAGACTACTGTGTGGCCTAGGGAAAAATCAAGGAAAATAGTCAGGTTATTTGTCAGAGCCATGAAGGAGTGACTGCACAGCTGCAGTGTTTTTCCCATAACAAATAGGGGTTATTATTTGACTGCCTGTGCTTGCATGTTTGTGTTCATGGTGTGTCAGAAATCTGTGCGTGCATTAGTACGTGTTCAATCATGTGGTGTTCCTAGTTGTGGATTGGTGCTGGTCCTCAGAACTTCTTCTCCAACGCTATTGACACCTATGCCGCCACCTTGCGGAAAAACTCTTAGAAATAGTTTATTCTTCATAAGATTTGTTTCATTAAATTGTGAAATCATCAATCAAATGGATAGATGGTTATCGGATCAGGCTTGAAAGGAGAGATTCACATCACTAATCATTATTGTACATTATTATCCCTCAAAGGGAAAATTCACCAGACTCTGGGGATAAAATCATAAACTACAAAGCATGTGTCCTTCATATGCCAAATTCAGTCATTGGTCTCATTCCCTCAAGCCCACAGAGTGAGTCGGAGTCACACTATTCATTATCCACAAGATAGCACCAACGTGGTTTTCCATATACATCAGCACTTGAACTGCCGTCTGACTATGATCCTGAGCTGATCAAAACTCTTACTGAGTCATATTCATTCAAATGGTATAGCAGCTTATCGATGTTATCTGAGACCAGGCTAGTAGTACTCTACTCCTCCTGTTTACCTCTAGGTATCCTGCCTGTACCCTGGCAGCTGCGACATGTGACGCTGTCCCGGCCTGTGAACTCGATGTAGGGGAACTGGGACACGTCCTCTCTCTTCCCATCATCGTCCTGTGTGGTGGTCAGGGAGTCATCGTAGCATGCCTGCATGGACAGGAGGGAGAAGGCCTTCCCCATGGTCACACCTGGAGGAGGAGGGGGTCAAAGGTTACTGGTTGGCGTTTGACATGTTTTAAAAAATATATATTTACATTGGAATGCTAAGACAATCAAGGCAGTTTAAATAATGACATTTAGACTTCTGTTTTCTTCAAGAGTACCTTGATGGGAGAAATACAGCAGCTTGCAGAAGTATTCAACCCCTGGCATTTTTCCTATTTTGTTGCCTTACAACCTGGAATTAAAATAGATTTTTGTGTGGGTTTGTATCATTTGATTGACATAGCATGCCTACCACTTTAACGATGCTAAATATTTTTTGCGAAACAAACAATAAATAATAAGAAAAAAAAACCTTGAGCGTGCATAACTATTCACCCCCCCAAAGTCAATACTTTGTAGAGCCACCTTTTGCAGCAATTACAGCTGCAAGTCTCTTGGGGTATGTCTCTACAAGCTTGGCACATCTAGCCACTGGGATTTTTGCCCATTCAAGGCAAAACTGTCAAGCTCCTTCAAGTTGGATGGGTTCCGCAATATTTAAGTCATACCACAGATTCTCAATTGGATTGAGGTCTGGGCTTTGACTAGGCCATTCCAAGACATTTAAATGTTTCTCCTTAAAGCACTCGAGTATTGCTTTAGCAGTATGTTTAGGGTCATTGTTCTGCTGGAACGTGAACCTCCGTCCCAGTCTAAAATCTCTGAAAGACAGAACCAGGTTTCCCTCAAGCATTTCCCTGTATTTTTCACCATCCATCATTCCTTCAATTCTGACCAGTTTCCCAGTCCCTGCCGATGAAAAAGATAGTTATGGTGTTCTCAGGGTGATGAGAGGTGTTGGGTTTGCGCCAGACACAGCATTTTCCTTGATGCCCAAACAGCTCAATTTTAGTCTCATCTGACCAGAGTACATTCTTCCATATTTTGGGGGGAGTCTCCCACTTGCCTTTTGCCAAACGTCTCTTTGTTGCGCCTCTGGTTAATGCCCTCCTTGCCTGGGCCATGAGTTTTGGTGGGCGGCACTCTCTTGGCAGGTTTGTTGTGGTGCCATATTCTTTCAACTTTTTAATAATAGATTTAAATGGTGCTCTGTGGGATGTTCAAAGTTTTAGATATTTTTTTATAACCCAAACCTGATCTGTTCTTCTCCACAACTTTGTCCCTGACCTGTTTGGAGAGCTCCTTGGTCTTCATGGTGCCGCTTGCTTGGTGGTCCTCCTTGCTTAGTGGTGTTGCAGACTCTGGGGCCTTTCAGAAAAGGTGTATATACACTGAGATCATGTGACAGATGATGTGACAGATTGCACGCAGGTGGACTTTAACTAATTATGTGACTTCTGAAGGTAATTGGTTGCACCAGATCTTATTTAGGGGCTTCATATCAAAGGGGGTGAATACATACGCACGCACCACTTTTCTGTTTTAAACAAGTACTTTTTTTCATTTCACTTCACTAATTTGTGTATGTCCATTACATGAAATCCAAATAAAAATCCATTTAAATTGCAGGATGTAATGCAACAAAACAGGAAAAACACCAAGAGGGATGAATACTTTCACAATGCACTGTAAATCCCACAAATGTTAATACATTTTTTGTTTAATAAGTGAGGGCCATCATCCCCTAAATTTTCTTACTGATTGCTTGTTTGCTTGCTTTGAGGACAATAAAGTGCCACTGACACGGCCCGCTACCAAAACCTGCGGCCTCTCCTTCACTGCAGCCAACGTGAGTAAAACATTTAAACGTGTTAACCCTCGCAAGGCTGCCGGCCCAGACGGCATCCCCAGCCGTGTCCTCAGAGCATGCGCAGACCAGCTGGCTGGTGTGTTTATGGACATATTCAATCAATCTTTATCCCAGTCTGCTGTTCCCACATGCTTCAGGAGGGCCACCATTGTTCCTGTTCCCAAGAAAGCGAAGGTAACTGAGCTAAATGAATAATCGCCCCGTAAGACTCACTTCCGTCATCATGAAGTGCTTTGAGAGACTAGTCAAGGACCATATCACCTCCACTCTACCTGACACCCTACCCACTCCAATTTGCTTACCGCCCCAATAGGTCCACAGACAACGCAATCACACTACACACTGCCTTAACCCATCTGGACAAGAATAATACCTATGTATGAATGCTGTTCATCGACTACAGCTCAGCATTTAATAACATAGTACCCTTCCAAACTCGTCATTAAGCTCGAGACCCTGGGTCTTGACCCCGCCCTGTGCAACTGGGTCCTGGACTTCCTGACGGGCTGCCCCCAGGTGGTGAGGGCAGGTTACAACATCTCCATCCCGCTGATCCTCAACACTGGGGCCCCACAAGGGTGCGTTCTCAATCCTCTCCTGTACTCCCTGTTCACCCATGACTTGGTGGCCATGCACGCCTCCAACTCAATCATCAAGTTTGCAGACAACACTACAGTGGTAGGCTTGAATACCAACAACGATGAGATGGCCTACAGGGAGGGGGTGAGGGCCCTCGGAGTGTGGTGTCAGGAAAATAACCTCACACTCAATGTCAACAAAACAAAGGAGATGCTAGTGGACTTCAGGAAACAGCAGAGGCAGCAGCCTCCTATCCACATCGACAGGACAGTAGTGGAGAAGGTGGAAAGTTAAGTTCTTCGGCGTACACATCACAGACAAACTGAAATGGTCCACCCACACAGACAGCGTGGTGAAGAAGGCGCAGTAGCGCCTCTTCAACCTCAGGAAACTGAAGAAATTTGGCTTGTCATCAAAAACTCATCAATCAAACTTTTACAGATGCACAATCAAGAGCATCCTGTCGGGCTGTATCACCACCTGGTACGGCAACTGCTCCGCCCACAACCCTAAGGCTCTCCAGAGGGTAGTGAGGTCTGCACAACGCATCACCAGGGGCAAACTACCTGCCCTCCAGGACACCTACAGCACCCGATGTCACTGGAAGGCCAAAAAGATAATCAAAGACAACAACCACCCGAGCCACTGCCTGTTCACCCTGCTATCATCCAGAAGGCGAGGTCAGTACAGGTGCATCAAAGCAGGGACCGAGAGACTGAAAAACAGCTTCTATCTCAAGGCCATCAAACTGTTAAACAGCCATCACTAACATTGAGTGGCTACTGCCAACACACTGACTCAACTCCAGCCACTTTAATAAATACAAAAAATTGATGTAATAAATGTATCACTAGCCACTTTAAACAATGCCACTTTATATAATGTTTACATTCCCTACATTACTCATCTTATATGTATCGCTCATTCATATATTTTATGAACATATTCTTGTGAAATTGTTAGATTACTTGTTAGATATTACTGCATAGTCGGAACTAGAAGCACAAGCATTTCGCTACACTCACAGTAACATCTGCTAACCATGTGTATGTGACAAATAAAATTTGATTCGACCACCTCGGGAACCGGAATGCATAGCGGATAAGGTACGGTGGGATTCGAGATGGTCGATGATCTGTTTGCTCACTTGGTTTTCGAATATTTTAGAAAGGCAGGGCAGGATAGATATAGGTCTGTAACAGTTTGGGTCTAGAGTGTCTCTCCCTTTGAAGAGGGCGATGACCGCGGCCGCTTTCCAATCTTTAGGAATCTCAGACGATACGAAAGATACGTTGAACAGACTAGTAATAGGGGTTGCGACAATGGCGGCGGATAATTTTAGGAAGCGAGGGTCGAGATTGTCTGATTTGTAGGGATCCAGATTCTGCAGCCCTTTCAGGACATCAGCTGTCTGGATTTGGGTGATTGCTAAATAACGTTAGCCAATTAAACTCAATTGAGTTTCCTCATTCGGTTAGCAAGAACCATGGTTGTCGACTGGTTTGTAAACTAGCTAGCTGGTTTGTAAATGAGCTAGTTAGTAAATAAACTATCATAACACAAGCTGGCTAACGTTAGCTAGATAGCGAAAATGACAGCAACAGGATAACGTTAGCAGGTTAGCTAACGATATTAGACAGCAGGCCAGTGCTGTTTGATTTGCACTGGAATTAAATGACACATTTAACTGCATACTATTCATAACCGTAAATTATTATTGTCCATCTTACCAGAATACGATTTAAGTTTTTCGTTGTAATTGTTTAAGCTTATGCAGTTCTTGTTTATCTATCAAACAAACTGACATGCGCAGTGCATTTCGAGTGAAGACGTAACTGTCTTTTTCTTAGATGAGGTTTAAATGGCAGTTGGCATTCAACAAATGTTGCATTACCGCCACCTACTAGACTGGAGTACAACTCCCTCATACTTAGTTTGAAAAAATAAATAAAATACAATCTACCACAACTCTGACAAAACATTTTTTAATAAAAATGAAATAATAATAAATAAAACTACCCTACTGCAATATTTACATCTACTTAGTCCTACTTCAGGCCAACAGCCTGAAAGGATGTGACACCACCACTTAACACACACCCTGTAACTCTTCTGATGTCAAGTCTTGCACACCCATATACCTCTCTGCAGCTGCCACCACAACCTCAATTGTCTGTGATTTACGTTCAATCCCTGCAGTACAGTTGATAACCATTGCTATAAGGCTAAAAATCCAATCTTACTGAAACATATATCACTTGTTGGCCTCCTCTCAGGATCCCTCCCCCTTGACCCATCTTCCTCTACTTTCTTCACTGCCTCAGCATATGATAACTTCTGCACTACTTTAACCCTGGAAACTCCAACCTGTCTCTCTCGCTCCGGACAATGCGGATCCCCAGCCCCATGGGCACCCCTACAATTAATTATATCACTACTTTCCCAAATTCTACCCATTCTTTATGTCTCATGCCCTTCTGCACACTTCTCACACCTAGGAATATCCCTCCTACACACTGCTGCCACATGCCCATAAGCTTGACACCTGTAGCAACGTAATGTAATTGGCACAAAAGCTCGTACGGGATAACTTATACAGTGGGGCAAAAAAGTATTTAGTCAGCCACCAATTGTGCAAGTTCTCCCACTTAAAAAGATGAGAGAGGCCTGTAATTTTCATCATAGGTACACTTAAACTATGACAGACAAAATGAGAAAAAGAAATCCAGAAAATCACATTGTAGGATTTTTAATGAATTTATTTGCAAATTATGGTGGAAAATAAGTATTTGGTCACCTACAAACAAGCAAGATTTCTGGCTCTCACAGACCTGTAAGGCTCCTCTCTCCTCCACTCGTTACCTGTATTAATGGCACCTGTTTGAACTTGTTATCAGTATAAAAGACACCTGTCCACAAGCTCAAACAGTCACACAGTTTTCCACTTCAGGGGTGGAGATGGAGAGTGACCGCATTTCAGCCATGCGTAATTGGCTGACTCCCACCACGGTTAAGGAAGTGCAGCGGTTTCTAGGGTTTGCCAACTACTACCGGAGTCTTTGGTCAGGTAGCAGCTCCCATTACTCCACTGCTGAAGGGGGGACCGGTGCGTTTGCAGTGGTCAGCTGAGGAAGACAGGGCTTTTGGTCAGCTGAGGGCTCTGTTTAACTTGGCTCCCGTGCTGGCTCATCCGGATTGCTCTTTGGCTTTCATAGTGGAGGTGGATGCATGCGAGGCTGGTATAGGAGCCGTGCTCTCTCAGCGATCGGGTACGCCACCAAAGCTCCGCCCCTGTGCCTTCTTTTCGAAGAAGCTCAGCCTAGCAGAGCGAAACTATGACGTGGGAGACCGGTAATTGTTGGCTGTCGTCAAGGCTTCTGTAGGCGTGGAGACATTGGCTTGAGGGGGCTAAGCACCCTTTTTTCATCTGGCCTGACCACTGCAATCTGGAGTACATCCGGGTGGCGAGGAAACTGAATCCTCGCCATGCAAGGTAGGCCATGTTTTTTTTTACATGTTTTGTTTTCACCCGATCCTACAGACCAGGTTCCCAGTACGCGAAGGCAGACGCACCGCCCCGGGTGTATGACACAGAGGAGCGGCACATGGATCCCACTCCCATACTCCCGGCCTCTTGCCTGGTGGCACTGGTAGTGTGGGAGCTGGACCCGGACATTGAGCAGGTGTTACGTACAGAGCCCGCTCCCCATTAGTGTCCGGCTGGGCGTCTGTACGTTCCGTCTGCTGTTCATGACCGGCTGATCTATTGGGCCCATACGTCACCCTCCTCTGGTCATCCTGGTATCGGTCGGACGGTGCGCTGTCTTAGTGGGAGGTACTGGTGGCCCACTTTAGCTATGGACATGAGGGTTTATGTTTCCTCCTGCTCGGTGTGCGCCCAGTGCAAGGCTCCTAGACACCTGCCCAGAGGTAAGTTACAACCATTACCCGTTCCACAACGACAATTGCCAGGACCGGCCGGGGGAGTGGGCAGCGTTCGTGCCCTTGGCAGAGATGGCCCAGAACTCACTCCGCCACTCCTCCACTAACCTTTCTCCCTTCCAGTGTGTATTGGGGTATCAGCCGGTTCTGGCGCCTTGGCATCAGAGTCAGACCGAGGCTCCTGCGGTGGACGACTGACTGGCGCAGACCGTCACCGCAGTGAGGCCGGGGGACCGGGTCTGGCTCTCGACCCAAAACCTGCCCCTCCACCTGCCCTGTCGGAAGCTGGGTCAGCGGTTTGTGGGGCCATTTAATGTCCTGAGGAGAGTGAACGTAGTATGTTACAGGTTACAGCTTCCCCCCGATTACCGCATTAACCCCTCGTTCCATGTGTCTCTCCTCAGGTTGGTGGTGGCTGGCCCGCTCCAGGAGTCTGAGGTGCGGGAGGTTCCTCCACCCCCTCTGGACATTAAGGGGGCCCCGGCATACTCCGTTCGTTCTATACTAAATTCGAGACGTCGGGCGAGGGGCCTTCAGTACCTCGTGAACTGGGAGGGGTATGGTCCGGAGGAGAGATGATGGGTTCCGGTGGAGGACATGTTGGATCCTTCAATGCTGAGAGAGTTCCACTGTCTCCATCCGGATCACCCTGCGCCTCGCCCTCCGGGTCGTCCACGAGGTCGGTGTCGACGCGCTGCTGGAGCCACGCGTCAGGGGGGGTACTGTCACGACTTCCACCGAAGTCGGTCCCTCTCCTTGTTCGGGCGGTGTTCGGCGGTCAACGTCACCGAACGTCTAGCCCATCACTGATCCATTTTTTCATTTTCCATTGGTTTTGTCTTGTCTTCCATCACACATGGTTCCAATCCCATCAATTCCCCTCATGTCCTTGTCGGTGATTGTTTGTTGTATTGAAGTTCTGGTGTGCGACGGGTTTTGTACCCACATTCATTATTTTGTATATGTTGGTTTTCGGAGTTTCGGTATTTTGGTTTCAGTGCATTTTCTTAAAACAAAAATGTATGTACCCTATGAATGTTTAGGCATACTGTGTAATAAAATCAATAATTAAATAAAGGTTAAATAGATCAAACTTTTTTATTTTTATTGTGCACTAAAAACGTGAATGTGTTTTTGCGGAGCATACAAAATGTCGACAATCATCCGTGGAGATCAGTGGACAAACGGCTGGACAACGCGCTGCACCGAAAAAACACATGGTTGCCAAGAAAGCAGTTAGTTTTACTACATTCTTAAAATGCGTACGCAGCATTTGTGTGTTGGAGTCACTTTGAATTCTTAATTGATCTACCATTTCTATCAGAATGGCGGTACCATTCTGCTCATCTGATTTGATTTAGATCTCTTTTAGTCCTTAAATCCGTCCATGTATACACAAAATGTCCATTTATGAAGCGAGTCTGATCCAGGAAAAAGCAGCTTTACAAAACGCTACGTCATTTTTTTAAATTAAAAAAGTCGCCGATAAACTTTGACAAAACACTTCAAACTACTTTTGTAAGCCAACTTTAGGTATTAGTACACGTTAATAATCGATCAAATTGATCACGGGGCGATCTGTATTCAATAGCAGCAGTTCTTGAAATGATGCTCCGTTTTCTCTCTCTCAAAAGTTCAAGATGTGTACTTGATGACAGGAAGTGCCTATTTCTCATCTGACCAAGGATTAACTTCAAAGCAAGTGACAGTACTGGCGACATCGTGTGGAAGCTGTAGGCATTGTAACCTGCTCGCTATCTATTTTCCCTTGCCATTGACAATACAGGCAACTTGCGGAAGGATATTCTTTTTATTTTTTGTGAACAGTTTTCCTTGGGCTTTTGCTTGCTCCTCACGCTCTGTTATAGTCACAGACATGATTTAACTAGTTTTATAAACTTCAGAGTGTTTTCTATCCACACATACTAATCATATGCATGTACTATATTCCTGGCATGAGTAGCAGGACGTTGAAACTTTGCGCGATTTTTAACAAAATGTTGAAAAAAAAGTCCCGATCCTTCTTCCACCTCTGAATGCCGTTACACTATTTGAGGCGACCATGATAAGCAGTTCTCTAGCTGCACTCCCAGTTGTTTTGTTTGTGCCACTTCCTCAACTTGTACTCCTTCCATAATTAATTGTATCCCCATGCTAATTGTATCAACCATTTCCTGGGTGAACAGACCAACATAACTTTGTTTTTCTTGGTGTTTAAAACAAGTTTGTTCCGGCAAACCCACTCCCTGATATTTTCCCAATCTACTTGTAGAGCTTGCTGTACCCGTTGAACCGATTGTCTTGCTGTATAAATTGTAGTATCATCTGCAAATATAGTAGCTTGAATTTCAGATAAGGCATAAGGAAGGTTGTTGGTAAATATTGAGTAAAGAAGTGGCCCAAGGCAGCTGCTCTGCGGTATTCCACAGTTTAAATCATGAGGGGAAGAACATTAACCACTGATATAGGTGGACTGTTTCCTGTCAGTTAGATACCTCCTTAAAACCACAATGCATGACTTTTGTCAAAATGATTTCATGATCCACTAAATCAAATGCTGCACTAAAATATATAAATAGTACACCCACAAACCTGCCATTATCCATAGCATTGAGCCACTGGTCAGTCATGTCAATCAATGCAGTGGTAGTGGAATGGTTTTTGCGATAAGCATGCTGACTGGCTGTAATCAGATCATTCTTTTCCATGTACTCCCATATTTGTCTACTCACAATACCCTCCAATATCTTACTGAGTGAATGGAGTAGACTAATTGGTTGACTATTGGCAGGAGTAATGGGTTCTTTGCTGTCTTTCGGAATAGGACACAGTTTAGCATGCTTCCATACATTTGAAAACATCCCCTTTTCCAGTGACCAATTAAATGTGTATTTCAGTGGAGCTGCCATCTGGGGAAGCAGCATAGCAAAATAAAAATTGTCCATAAGATCATAACCTGTGGATTTACCATTGGGTAATGACTTCAATAGGTTCAACACCTCCTCTACTGACACCATTTGTAGACTAAAAGAGCAAGTTAGTTTTGTTGCTCATAATATGATCATCAATTAATTGGACAATAGTTTGTTTGGCCCTGTCCGGGGGTGTCCTCGGATGGGGCCACAGTGTCTCCTGACCCCTCCTGTCTCAGCCTCCTGTCTCAGCCTCCAGTATTTATGCTGCAGTAGTTTGTGTCGGGGGGCTGGGGTCAGTTTGTTATATCTGGAGTACTTCTCCTGTCCTATTCGGTGTCCTGTGTGAATCTAAGTGTGCGTTCTCTAATTCTCTCCTTCTCTCTTTCTTTCTCTCTCTCGGAGGACCTGAGCCCTAGGACCATGCCCCAGGACTACCTGACATGATGACTCCTTGCTGTCCCCAGTCCACCTGGCCATGCTGCTGCTCCAGTTTCAACTTCCACCTGACTGTGCTGCTGCTCTAGTTTCAACTGTTCTGCCTTATTATTATACGACCATGCTGGTCATTTATGAACATTTGAACATCTTGGCCATGTTCTGTTATAATCTCCACCCGGCACAGCCAGAAGAGGACTGGCCACCCCACATAGCCTGGTTCCTCTCTAGGTTTCTTCCTAGGTATTGGCCTTTCTAGGGAGTTTTTCCTAGCCACCGTGCTTCTACACCTGCATTGCTTGCTGTTTGGGGTTTTAGGCTGGGTTTCTGTACAGCACTTTGAGATATCAGCTGATGTACGAAGGGCTATATAAATACATTTGATTTGATTTGATTTGTTTGGAAGAATGGGTGTTTACATTATCACTCAGTAAATACATTTTCTTTGTAAAAAAAATCTTCAAAATGATTGGCAATATCAGCTGGTTTTGTTATTGTTCTCCCACCAACCTCCACACTCGATGGGCATGATGAGATAGATGTACGAAGTAAACCTGTGTTCCATGCCTTTTTAGAATCATTTTTACAATCAATAAAAGCATTTTTGTAAAATAACATTTTTTTCTTACAATTCAATTTAACTGCATAATTACGTAGTGTTCTATAATTATATTCATCAATGTCTAGTTTAGATTTGGCTGCTAAGACTTTTGCCATATTTCTTTGAGAAAAAGCCTCACTCAGTTCATCATCAATCCATGGAGATGGATGAGCCCCAACTGTAGTCTTTCTTACTGGGTCATAATGGTCCATTACCTCAGTGAGCAAATCAATAAAACATTCTGTAGTGTGATTTAAATCATCCTCTAGATAATACAGCTCCCAGGGTACCGCAGCCAAATTATTTTGAAATAGCTCATGATTAAATATTTTTAAATGTCTCTTACCCACAATCCTTAGGGGTTTCTTTGGAACTTTGGTGTTCATGGTTATGGTCACTATATTATGGTCTGTCCAGCCCACTGGCATTGATCTGGCTTTTAAGCATTGGAATTGTATATTACAGAAGATCAGTTCAATGCATGTGTCCGAACAGTGACCCAACGTAGTTGATGATCTAGTAGTGTCGTTAACCATTTATTTCAAAAAACAATTCTCGGCATATCTCATCCAATTTAGTTCTGTTTGAATTATTATGATCCTTACAATTTATATTAAAATCACCCAAGATAAATACATCTCTGTTACTATCTGTGGCCTGTTCAAACCCAGTGCATAAATCATCCAGATTGGACACCTTAGAGCTAGAAAGTCTATACAACAATATGGGTCCCTGCCTGGTGACATCCTTCCTCTTAAAAGGTATATTATTCTGAATGTACAGTGCTACACCCCCACCATTCCTATTCCTGTCCCTTCCTTCTAAGTAGACTATGTCCTTGATTGTTCATTTGTCCATAATTTACAGATGCATCTAAATGCGTTTCGGTCAAAGCCAACATATGAATATTATTTATGTTGACCAAGTTAAAAAACCCATGTATTTTGCTAGGAAGGCTACATACATTCACCTTAGCTGAATGCAACCCTTTCCTTGTCAAGTGGAGATCAATAGAGCATGTGTTCATTATAGTTGAAGTTGTCATGATACGCTAGAACACACAAACTCAGATTTGAACATTGGATTAAAATAGCCAGGGAGTTACTCTAGAGTCCCGATTCAGTTCCCAGTTGATGTAAAGTTTATCCAACACCATGGAGACTTGTTGATACAGGCAACACTTTTCCTTCATGATGGGATACAGTTTTTTTCTCCTTTCATTGATCTCGGTGGTGAAGTTCAATTCATCACTTGCGCTATAAACGCAACAAAGTCCACCTTCTTCACTATTACTGTGTAGGGATCTTTCTCCTGCATGACATCCACTAACATATCCTCTCTACTCACTCCTTCTGCTATTTTCACTTCCATCACATAGGAGACCTGCTGGATGCCCCTGATCCTAGCTACTGCGACCTCCTTCATCCATACAGGGCACTCCGGAAACTCAGGAACATGATTCCCATTACAATAACAAACATTTTGCTACATCCACAATAACATCTGTTAAAGATGTGTATGTGACCAATACAATTTGATATGATTTAAAATTTGAATGATAATAACATGCTTCATCTGACTCTCCTTTGACAAACACTTGGCCACGTGAACAAACTTGTTACAATTGTATGGGGTAGTGAAATAAAATACACCCCCCCCTCAATACATGTTTTGGATGAACAAATCATACTAATTACCAAAAATGTAAAAAATAAACAGGGGGGGGGGGGTTCCCTGGAATGTGTCCGAGTGGGGATTTTCATTGCGATTACTGTAGCCCGGAGTCCTCACCGCATATCTCACATACCCAAGTTTGACATAAATTGGGAGAACCACTTATAACCGATAGGCTTTGCTCCTTCCTTCCTTCCTTCCTTCCTTCCTTCCTTCCTTCCTTCCTTCCTTCCTTCCTTCCTTCCTTCCTTCCTTCCTTCCTTCCTTCGTTCGTTTCAATCGATGTGCGTCTACCACTCTTGGAATGTCATCCCTAAACCACACAGCCTATATGTCCCAATGAAACATCAGAGATGACACCGGTGCCCTACTCTGAAAATCATAGCTTTCCACATCATACGTCGACATTTTGTTGAGCCACAGAGCTTTCTCTTTTTGTGCTGTTGACACACACGAAATCAGCATCATACTGTTCCTGGTTGCTTGAACCGATGCCAATTTACCCAATTTGTCCTTCACCATCTTTGAGACTGCAAACAGGTCACCCCAAAAAACATCATTGCTCGTGAATCACACTCCAACCGTAAACTGCCTTTTCATTTCCAACTTTAGCCCTGTTCACTCCACTTTTCTTCACCATCGTCCACTCATTCTCACCAACTATACTCGCGCCAAGAGAATCGCACAATACTTCCGCTTCCACCATTGCTCCTCCTCGTCACCCCCGGGAATCCCTCGCTCTATGCTGTGAAAGATGCAAGAGTTTGGTTTCTCAAATTATCTCCCATATTGTTGGCATTCCAGCACAGCTGTTGCGTCACTAACTTTTTCTCCATTTCCTCCATTTTGTCCACGCTACTCGCCGCCATTTCCCTTCCTGAACCTCTACCAAGCCACCCGCCGTTAAACCTCAGAAGAAGAAGAAGAGAATCCAAATCCACCAACTTTGCGTGCGAAGCTGATTGAAACTGATTGTGCATATGGATTGATCCTCGTGTTAGGTTGAAAACATAGCAAAACAAAACCGTACTAGAAAGTACTTCTTCACGTCCAAAACATGTTTTTTGGAAAAAAAATCTTTTCTAAGACTTGGACTTGGCCTCCAAACCATGAGCAAATTATCTTCAATTATCGCTACAATTGTAGGCCTACTACTTTGAAAAGCTCATATTCTTGCAAACAAAATCTGTATGAATTCATGAGCTGCCGTTCTGTTTCTATCCACATGATGGCAGTAACATTTAGTGTTTGAAATCCACCAACCAACTCCGAACATACTAACGTTCTTACTGTGGTCTGTGTTTTGACTCTGCTTTATAGGCCCATGTCTTCTGAAAACGTAGCTATAAATCCCTGTTATGTCAATGTTTACTCAGCCTCCTTCCTCTGTTATCAGCTGGATGTCACCCAGATAGTACAGCTTTGATTACCATACCAGCCGCCACACCCATGCATCAAATCAAGTTGAATGCTGTATAGTTGTCAAATGAGACACATCATTTCTTTAATTGTACTTGAGTTAAAGAATTTACAATGTAAATTGTACAACAGGCCCACGTTTGGAAAGTCTGTATAATAATATCCTTCAGACATTTTGTCTCTAATTCCTCCCATCATGACCAACCGCCTGTCCCCCGGCACAGTAAATTGATATTTAATTGTATTTAACTTCTGGCTTCCCACAGACTGTTTTTGTGCAACCCAATACAATTGGGAGCAACGCTAGTGTATGTAAACAAATCTGTGTTGCTAAAAGCTGCTATGTGCTATGGTGCAGTGCACTATACACACCAAATTCAATCAGTTGACATACAATTATGCACAAGCAAGAGGTTTTAATGGCCATGCTAATAACAGTGTGTGTTGGATCATAATATTATAATTTCCCCATCTCTGTTTGCATGGATGTCTCTGCCCTCATTTGTCCCACTCCCACCACCAATAGATAGGTCTTTGTTGTGTGCGTGTGCTGTGATGGGGCAGAGCTCAGTTCAGTGGCACACTTTCATCATGATCTTCTCTGTCTCTCTCTCTCTCTCTCTCTCTCTCTCTCTCTCTCTCTGTGTGTCTCTCTCTCTCTCTGTCTCTCTCTCTCTCTCTCTCTCTCTCTCTCTCTGTGTCTCTCTCTCTCTCTCTCTCTGTCTCTCTCCCTCTCCCTCTCTCCCTCTCTCTCTCTCGCTCTCTCTGTCTCTCTCCCTCTCTCCCTCTCGCTCTCTCTCTCTCTCTCACTCACTCTCTCTGTCTCTCTCCCTCTCTCCCTCTCGCTCTCTCTCTCTCTCTCGCTCTCTCTCTCTGTCTCTCTCTCCCTCTCTCCCTCTCGCTCTCTCTGTCTCTCTCCCTCTCTCCCTCTCACTCTCTCTCTCTCTCTCTCTCTCTCTCTCTCTCTCTCTCTCTCTCTCTCTCTCTCTCTCTCTCTCTCTGTCTCTCTCTCCCTCTCTCTCTCTCTCTCTCTCTCTCTCTCTCACTTTCTTCCATCCTCTGCATTAGGAACAGCAGTGTATCTATTGTCAGTCTGTCATGTTGCATTTTTTATTTTCATTTTTATCCTCCCTGTCCTTGTGTTATCTCTTTCTTTATAACAGCATGTTAATGGTTTTATTATCCATTACTGAGATGATACAAGGGGAATGTGACAAGATATTCAATCCTGGTTTCTCTAATCTAATTTGGCATTGTTTTATGTGGGTCCTGTCCTGCTTTTATGTGGGTCCTGTCCTGCTTTTATGTGGGCCCTTTGCTCTTTTTCTCAGGTCAGGGTTATTTTCTCCCTCAAGTGCAATGTTACATGATTTAAAATGAAGGCTGACATGTTTAACTCTTTTTCATTGTTAAAAAAATTTACAAATGTAAACATATCCTATCAAAACCACAATACCTGGGACAAACTATACTTAGCCTCGATTTCCAGTCTGTCACATAGTTGTAGGTATATGTAATATTTCAGAAACAATTGATGAGGTTAACAAGGTTAAATATTTATAAGGTGGCTATAGATATCCTTGAGCTTGGCTTCAAAGAAAAATGAAATGCTTTGTCATAATACTAAATGAACCCTTTAAGTGAACGTACAAAACCCCGTTATTATTGCCTCTATCGTGAATACTTAGCATGTAACTGCCATGAAATATTACATGACATTTCCTGTTACATGGGGGAAACAGTTTACATCAATCTGTAATTACGATCAAGTCAAAGTGATCGTACAACCTTTTGGAGCTCATAAATATGTATGTGGGCTGATGTGTTGTACTGGTGTAATTATCTGTAATGATTAAAGACATGCAGAACAAACCAAATTGTTATGTAGTCAAATAACTTGTTTTCATCACATTATCATACCTGGAAATGGATAGTGGGCTGAACGAAAGAAAGCCCAAGGTCATATACAGTAGTACTGTACTGTAACACACTCTACTCTAACCCACAAGTAAGTGAGAAAGAATAGAAAGCCCAAAGTCATAAGCAATGTTTAGTGAAATAATGAAATGTTAAAATGTCAAATCCATATTTGAAATGGTTTATGTTTGAGATGGTTATTTAGTTCTGCTCCATGCCAGGCCTGCTCTAGTCTAACCCAAAGGCCCTGGTCTTCGGCAGGACAGCCTGCCTGTTCTTAATGAGGGGAGTGACTCAGCTGTGTGTTAGAGGCTCATTAGTCGCTTATAGTCCATCGGGGCCTTGGTCTGACCCCTAAGGTCAAATGATGGTATGAACCATAGATTATATTTCTATGGTATGGATGTACCCTCTGGCCAAGCCCAGAGCTCCCTCCACAGACGGTTCATGGCAAAGTGGTTTATTCAATGTACAGTGGTTTTTTAGAGAATGCATAAAAACATTAAAGGCCCTGTGAAGAGAATAGAGGCCTATTTATGGCCCTATAATCAAGCCACTGGACAGTGTGATGCATGAATAGAAGAAGTGATGCAAGCTACTGTACCATAGAAATATAAGCTACTGTACTCCCAACCCCCCCCTCTCTCTCTCCCTACTTCTCTCTCTCTCTCTCTCTCTCTCTCTCTCTCCCTACTTCTCTCTCGCTCTCTCCCTGCTTTTCTCTCTCCCTACTTCTCTCTCACCCCTCTTCTCGCTCCCTACTTCTCTCTCACCCCCCTCTCCCTCTTCTCTCTCCCTGCTTCTCTCTCTCGCCCCCCTCTCTCTCCCCCTACTTCTCTCTCTCGCCCCCCTCTCCCTCTCTCTCTCTTCCTGTTTCTCTCTACCTCGATCCCCAGCTCTCTCCCCTACTTCTCTCTCTCGCCCCCCTCTCCCTCTCTCTCTTCCTGCTTCTCTCTCTCTCGCCCCCCTCTCCCTCTCTCCCTGCTTCTCTCTCTCGCCCCCCCCCTCTCTCCTCTCCCTCTCTCTCTCTCCCTGCTTCTCTCTCTCGCCCCCCCTCTCTCCCCCTACTTCTCTCTCTCTCGCCCCCCTCTCCCTCTCTCTCTCTTCCTGCTTCTCTCTCTCTCGCCCCCTCTCTCTCCCCCTACTTCTCTCTCTCTCGCCCCCCTCTCCCTCTCTCTCTCTCCCTGCTTCTCTCTCTCTCGCCCCCCCTCTCCCTCCCCCTACTTCTCTCTCTCGCCCCCCCCCCCTCTCTCAGTTTCTCTCTCTTTCCCCCCACTATGGTTGGCATAGATGCAGTTTGGAATGAGCACCATGTTGTCACTGGTTGGTTCCCCCTAAATCAGAGCATCATGCAGAGAGGTGTATTTTATATTCACTGTGTGTGTGTGTGTTTCATGCTCTGTAGTAAAAAAAGCTGTCATATGTCACACTCAGACATGTGACAGGATGACTCACTCCTTGTCAAATCAACACAAAGGGTACGACCTCCTCAGTGAGCTGTCATATAACATACACACACTTGGCATTTGTCAGGGGAGGAAAAGCTGACGCAGGCTAGGGTCTGCGCCATCGACTCCGTGTCTAGTCTACAGTAGCAGACCATTTCTGGACTGGTGTTTTTCAATGTACTGTACGTCCTCTGTTTTGAACCGTGTCGGTCAAGTGTAATGCTGTCACGCGGTTTCTCCATTGGTCGATCCTCCATATTCTGTATGACTTTGATCAATTACTCTACTACTACATTGTGTGTGTGTGGTGTGTACTGTCCGTTTATGTTACATGTTGCGCGGAACACTGTATCTGATATAGCAAATAAAACAATGCATAGCTGATATTGCACAGTAATGTAGGGAACTGTGAACCATAAAGTGATCTGGGCTGAAGCTAATGTAAGACATGAAATTTGCTGGGTTTCTAACATATTCAAGGTGTTTCTCTCTGAACTCTTGTCTGTCCTAGAGAGGAGTGGAGCATCAATCAAAGTTGGCTCTGCGAGTGGATGGATTTCCCCCCATCTCTCAGTCTTTCTCTTACTCTCTCTCGATCTGTTTACTTGGATCAGTTCTCCTCCATGTGCAGTCGTGAGACAGGCAGGGCTCTACGCTGACCTTTTTTACAAGGAGCACGTGTGCGGCTAAGTTGAACATTTTTAAGAGCACACAAAGTAATGTAGGAGCACAATGAAAAAAATGTGCAGTAACAAGACGTTTTCTTTGTATTAATGGTGCAAGCATGACGGTCATGAATCTGTGCTCGGTGTATTCTCCATGGCTCTCAGGGGCTGTGATACAGTCAAGTAATCATTGCAACAATATTCACCTGGGTGATTTCTTCTAGGCAAACTGATACTCCTAAAATGAAAATTCCAGGTCGTATAGCTAAATATTTACACGCATATGCAAATAAAATGATCGCACCGTAAAGCCTTGATAGGGTAGTGAGTCCTGTCCAGCAGTTGATGGAGTCCTGTCCAGAAGTTGATGGAGTCCTGTCCAGAAGTTGATGGAGTCCTGTCCAGAAGTTGATGGAGTCCTGTTCAGCAGTTGATGGAGTCCTGTCCAGAAGTTGATGGAGTCCTGTCCAGCAGTTGATGGAGTCCTGTCCAGCAGTTGATGGAGTCCTGTCCAGCAGTTGATGGAGTCCTGTCCAGCAGTTGATTCTGTGTTTACTGGGTTGCTCCCAAAGCTCATTCTGTTTCACTCTGTCATGACACAGTTGAAGTGTGTGTGTCCACCAGCGGTCAGACGAGGCCAGGGGAGAACAGTCTAATCACTAATCCCCCAGATTGGTGTGTGTGTCTATGTGTATGTGTGTGTGTGTGTGTGTGTGTGTGTGTGTGTGTGTGTGTGTGTGTGTGTGTGTGTGTGTGTGTGTGTGTGTGTGTGTGTGTAGGCTTATGTGCCAGCGGGGTGTGTGATTTGTGTCCTACCGTGACATGGTGCAGTAGTGACAAGGGAGGACTTCAATTTAGCATAGTAATTATAATAATAGTAGGTAGATTATCACCACATCCTTGGTCACAACCCATGAAAAGCTCTGTGCTCTGTTCTCTGTTTGACCGCAAGACACCATGATGTCATGAAGGATGTGCTGGGCTATTTCTACTGAAAAGTGATTCTGAAGAGTTCCAATCAGAGACTGATGGGTGGGTCCAACTGATTATAACTAATGAACACATCAATTGAATTGGCCTTAGACACATAACAAACAGATCCCTTACAAAACTATAGTGGCTGTGTTTTGGCTTAAGATGGAGTTAACAATGTTGTATAATGATGTTGCTGTTCCCTGTATAAACTGCAGTGATCAGGTTGGTACAATCAGTACCTTGGAGAGCGAACGGTGGACCGGACATGAAAGTGCGCACCGCAGCAGATATTTTCTCACCTTCACAAAGCTAGAAGAGAGGGAAACAATGACCCTTCCCATGGTGGGGTGGGGGAGGGGAGAGAGGCAGAGGGAGGTGTGCCTGTGTGTCTGTGAGTGTGCATGTCTCACCGTGTGTTTGTGTCATTGTGATCGAGCGTATAAGAGCGTACACACGTGTGTCTATGTTTGTGTCTGTTTGTGTAAGCTGTGCATTTTGAGCTCAGGAGGGGAGAAGAGGGGAGACTAACTACCTACCCAAGCTCTCAGTTTTTCTTTGTCTGACTACACCTCTTCTCCCCTCCTCCTCTCATCTCCTACTCTCCTCTTCTCCCCTCTCCTCCCTCTTCTCCTCTTCTTCTCTTCTCTTCTCTCCTCCCCTCCCCTCCCCTCTTCTCTTCTCTTCTCTTCTCTTCTTCTCTTGCCCTCTCCTCTCTTCCTCTCTTCTCATCTTCTCCCCTCCTCCTATAATGACTATATAGGGGGGTTGTGTTGTAATTAGCAGCTGGCTGAGGTTAATGATTGTCAGGCCTTCTCTCTCTATGTCATGCTCCATCAGAGTGTGTGTGTGTGCGCGCGTGCGTGTGTTCGTGCGTGTGCCATGCTGCTGTTAGTAACATGGTTGCCATGGTGGCAGAGTGACATGCACTCCTTTTGTTGTCTACTTCCTTTGGGACGTGTAGTTATAGAGGGACTGAAGAAGAGACCAGGATGCCATTGTATGGCAGGCCATAATGACATCACCATAGAGACAGAGACTCCGGTTGTTTCTCTCATCAACAAAGGTCGTAAAGGAGACAGACACAAAGGCAGACAGAAGCTGATAAAGACACAGACACATATATGTACACATGCCCTTTGCTTTTTGAGGATTCAATAGCTCCGCCATTGCTTTTGAGATAAGGGCCATGAATTGTTATGAGAATGAATATCAAAACAGAAAAGCCTATTTGAAGATGGACGCAGTGAAGAGTAGGTTATCTCACTCACTGCTTTGCCCTCTATTAAATCAGAAATGACAGGAAACATTTATCTGAATGTCTCATAATGATTTATGCCCCAAGCCAAATCTCCCTGGAACTGTTGGTTATCAAGGACACCGCTCAGAACCGTATTAGCCATACCTTATAGCCAATCAGAGAGTCATCGGGATATGCTGATAAGATATTTTTTTCAGTTGGAATTGAAATAAAAATGAAATAACTGCACAGATCGACCCTGTCTGGATGAATAATCGCGGTGCTTTAACGTGTTTCATTTAGACTAACATGAACTGATCTGATGGGGCCAGGCTCTCTCTCTCCCGACAGGGCCAATTGAAAAACTGAAGAAGGGAAGTAAGAGAAAGAGAAGAAGAAGAAAGGAAGAATGGGCAATTCCACTCCAGGACAGCCCAATAATATTTAGGGTATCTCATATTGTTCTGGAAATTCTCACATATAAACTTAATTGGTAGGAAGGATGTTTGACATGCTTTTTATAAACAGTTTTTGAGAAAGTCGTGACGAAAGTGACAATTTTATGATAAAAAAATAAATAAAAAAATAACAAAATCACATATGTTATAATTCTGAATAAATTCATGTAAAAAATCGAAACAAACTCCCTATTTTAGAGCACACTATAAGGAGTATAATGGAACCAAGATGTTGTGTGTATCATGGAGGGTCTTACAGAATCTATAGGTCTAAAAGAGCCTCAAATGGCTCTTTTCATCAGGATTTTCCCAAATGTAAAAAGCATGTCAAACGTCCTTCATCCCAAGGTTACATGTGAAAATTCCTGAACAGTCTGAGATATACCCCCCCCCCAAACAATTTGGGCTGTCCTGGCGTGGAATCTCCCGTATATGATTTTATGGTGAACCAGCAAGGAGCAGTGGCTTCTTTTCTTCAACCTTATTAGACCAGATAAAGAAAGAGAGAAAAAGGAGTGACAGAGGAAGGAGTGAAGGAGAGAGAAAGAAGTCATTATCCCACATACCTCTTACATTAACCCTCATATCACACTGTAACAAAGGGAGAATGTGTAATACAGTTTTAATACATTTAGGGCTTTTCAAGCTGATGATTTTGGATCAATTGATGACATTGTTAAACAGAAGACTAAACCCAACACGTCTAGTGCATTTCATGGGAATTATACGATCAGGTATTCCAAATTATGTTTCATAGTGCATTTTGAAAATATTCAGACGCATTCCACTTTTCCACTATTTGTTATGTTACAGCCTTGTTCTAAAATTACTGCCTTATTCTATACACGATACCCCATAATAAAAAACATAAATACCTTATTTAAATAAATATTCAAACCCTTTGCTGTGAGACTCGAAATTGAGCTCAGGTGCATCCTGTTTTCCATTGAGCATCCTTGAGATGTTTCTACAACTTCTACAAGGCGTCGAAAGGACTCTCAGACCATGAGAAACAAGATTCTCTGGTCTGATGAAACCTAGATGAGTTGAGTGAAGTCTGGAGGAAACCTGGCACCATCCCTACATTGAAGAATGGTGGTGGCAGCATCATGCTGTGGGGATGTATTTCAGCAGCAGGGACTGAGAGACCCTGCTGAGAGACCATCGGGCAAAATACAGAGAAATCACTGATGAAAACCTGCTTCAGAGCGCTCAGGACCTCAGACTGGCGCGACGGTTCATCTTCGGACAGGACAACGTCACTAAGCACTCAGCCAAGACAACGCAGGAGTGGCTTCAGGAAAAGTCTCTGAATATCCTTGAGTGGCCCAGCCAGAGCCCGAACTTGAACCCGATCGAACATCTCTGGAGAGACCTGAAAATAGCTGTGCAGCGACGCTCGCCATCCATCCGACAGCGCTTGAGAGGATCTGCAGAGAAGAATGGGAGAAACTCCCCAAATACAGGTGCCAAGCTTGTAGAGTCATAACCAATAAGACTCAAGGCTGTAATCGCTGCCAAAGGCACTTCGACAAAGTACAGACTAAAGGATCAGAATACTTACGTAAATGTGATATTTCAATTTTTTTTATACATTTGACAACATTTCGAAAAACCTGTTTTTGCTTTTTCATTATGGAGTATTGTGTGTAGATTGATGAAGAAAAAAAACAATTGAATCCTTTTTAGAATAAGACTGAAAAAGTCAAGGGGTCTGAATACTTTCCGAAGGCACCATACTTAAACAGGACAGTTGGCAACATGCAATCTCCACAATATCCTGTTTGTTACTTTAGAAGATGATATCATCGATGACAATGAATGACCTACAAAGGCTCATGGGAATAAGGTGGTTTTAATAATTGAGCGGCTGTTTACCGTCTATCCCATCAGCACCATGGGTCACATGGGAAATGGGCTGACCGTCCGGCACCCAGCTACCCACAATTCCCAGCAAAATTCACGTCACAGGAAAATCATTACCCCCCAAAGGTTGTGGTTGGCTAATGCAGCTGTATAATGTTAATGTGGTCCTATCAAAAAGAACTCCAAGGTTCCAAATGTGATGTAAATCTAATTAGCATCAGCCCCCACCTCTGACCGGGAAGACCTCATTTTACATTTCAATTGATCAGATTGCTGCTATCTATCTGGACCCAAAGTAATGACCATAATTTGTCTTGGGCACTCTCCCCGTGCCATTAGACTGAACACAATCAATTTCCCTCTATGGTGAGTGGCTACATTCTCAGAAGTCCTTTTTTCATCTCTTCTCCAAACAGTGTCTTAAAGTAAAACCTTACAGTATGCTGAAAACAACCCTACAGAGAACACTGCAGTCAGTGATGTGTGTGGGTTTAAACCTGCTCCTCCTGCGTAAGACTGTGTTAGCCTGCTGAGCTGAAGCCTAGGCCCTAAGCCACCTCTGTTAACCCATTTGTTCCCAATTTTTCCCAGACATGCCCCTAACATGTAATCGAATTACTCATTGATGCCAGATAGCCTAAAATAATGAAAGAAAAACCTCAATGTAGCCTATAGATATAAATTGCACAAAAATTATATTTATGGATAGTTTTAAGCTATTGTTTTCTCTTTATTCAACCAATATTTTATTTCAACAATGCATTTGTTTTTTAAGCTGTTGAATACAGACTTCTGTGGTCAAATTTGTCTGTAAATGTACACCTTTGGAGATATACGCTTGTCGTCTTCTGACCATTTTGAGAAATCATATGAAACTTCTCTGAATCATACTAGACACCTTAATAATGCACAATACAGTATATGACGTATTTGTTGATAAGTATGACTTTAACTTTATTTAACTAAAGCACAAGCATTATTTTCTCAGTATTGTGACTGATGAGATTAAATGGATTACGTGACCTTCACAGTAGACATACTATCAGTTACCCACACTTACCTCAAGCCTCAATGATATATCTCTCCAAATAACTACTAGTATTAGATACATCTGCGGTTAGAGCATGGCGTACTGATATCTTACAGTAAGTGCAATATCTGAACAAACACTCAGCAGAGGTCTCCTCCGTTCTTTGCAGTCAATTTCTTGTTTAATACAGCCCTGATGGAGAACAGAGAGGGGGAGAGAAAGAGAGGGCTGCAGCTAATCTCTATTATAATGATTTATGGGGACCCGCTAGACCAGGACTTGAACCATCGACCCTGGTCACAGGGTGAGTGCTCTATCACAGGGTTTTCCAAACTCGGTCCTGAATGCAAGAGACAGTCAACTAATAAAGCAGGCAGTGGACCATTTTGTGGTGCTGAAACGTAAAGCTGCAACCGCAGCTCAATCAACAGGAGGTGACCTTGTTATGCAGGTGGCTCACAGCATCAGATGGAGAAAAACTACACCAGTCAAGTAATTCATTTCTACAGTAATCTTCATTTTAATTTGACTTTACAAACAACAATACGGCTTAATTGGAGTCTATTTATTCCAAACAAAGGCCCATATAAAATAACTTAACTGGCTGAGGTAGGCTATGGCGCTTAACGTCTTTCACAATAAAAAAAAAAAATGGCCTAACAAAGGTGTTTATTTTTTTATTAGGCCTACTTACAATTGCAACTGGAAAAAAATGTTGCATCCTACATAAAACAATAATTGAAAGAAAAAAAGGGTCTGTCTGTGTCTGAATGTCTGTATCGGGAGTCTCTGGATTGCATGCTCCTGTAACAGAAAAAAATAAATACTGTCAGCTTTAGAACAAAATAGCCCTGGATAAGCACTCACAATAATGTTAGTATTTTCTAAATACAATCATATAGGCCACTAAGTTATTTACTCAATGTGAAAAGTTGCATTTCCCCTCGGACACGATCTTGTGGATGTCAGGTCAGATGGATGTGATGTTGATGCGCAGGCAGTCCTCCACTGACTTCTGTGAAAGCCGCTTCTTATCGTGAGTCTTGTTTGCTTTCATAGAGGAAAAGGAGGACTCGCAGGTGTCAGTCTATCCAAACATTGTTTGCACATAAAGTCAGAAGCCTTTAATTGCGTCCTCATCCAGCGAGGGTATAGTTTTCTTAGCAAGGGAGGAGGATTTTCCACCTGAGCGGACTGTGAGATGATTACGTACAAACGTCTTCAAATCTGGTGGAGAAGTTGTCCCTCAGCTGCTTGATGAAATCTTCCATCACCTCTGTGCAGTGGCAATTTTAGCATGAACATTTTGGTGGGAAAAAATACAAATAACAGTCAACAATACATTAATTGCACTATAATGGTGACAAACGGTGCCCACAAACTGTTAGGGCCCAACAGCAGTCCCAAAACCTTACCACTGGTACACTTGGCTTTCATCAGAGCCTTATCTAAAACAGTTCATTCAGCTTCATTTACTGCCATTTAAAAAAACATAGTTGCTATGGTTGTCTTTCTTGAACAAATGTGGTTTCTACTGACAATTGAGATATACAAACTATGGCATGAGGGCAAGTGGATAAGAGGCACTCCGTAATTTCGATTAAGACATTAATTAATGAGTGAGCTAGGACAGACGTAGTCAATATAACTATTTGATCAGGACCTTTGAAATGTACAGAATTCAGAACATGGGCTGTTCTTACAATATTCTCCCCCTGTAGTCAGAACCGTAGGATAAATAAAGGGGGTATATAAGCAGAAAATGAAAGCTCTTACAATATTTGAGGATTACATTTCTCTAAAACAGTCTATAGCCTTCCTGGATAGGCACTTCTAATGTAACTCTATGGCAGCACCCAAGGGGCTTGAATTTTCGAGCTCTCCCTGTAGATTTTGCGGTGATGTAGTGTCCTCATTAGTGACAGAACACTGAGCCAATCACGGCACAACTAGAAAACATTACCAAGCCCTACACCCTGTATTTTCTGCTGGCTGCTGCACCACCACCACCACCACCACCACCACCACCACCACCACCACCACCACATTAACTCAATTATATATATATATTTTTATACATTGTTTGCAAACTGATATGTTACACGTATTAATGCCAAAATAACATGCAAAACAGGCCCCCAACAGTCTGCATGCATATTTTGCCACTATAGCCTATTTATTGCCTTACCTCCGTTATCCTACCTCATTGTATTATTGACTGTATGTTTGTTTATTCCATGTTTAACTCTGTGTTGTTGTTTGTGTTGCACTGCTTTGCTTTATCTTGGCCAGGTCGCAGTTGTAAATGAGAACTTGTTCTCAACTGGCCTACCTGGTTAAATAAAGGTGAAATAAATAATATAAAATAAGTAAATTCCTGATACCCATTGGCATTTACTGTATGTATAAATTATAGTCATACTTTATCAAATGCCTTTCCAAATGAAGACCAGGCCTGGTATCTTGATGTTTGACAATGTTGATAGGAGTAATTAAAACATGCTTATGATGAATCTTTGAGTACATCAAGAAAGGTCTGATATACCTCTACTGCTATGCCACAATGTTTATTTCCATGTCTGTGTAATTGTTTTTTCTCACGCCAGCCAGGCCACTCCCAGATCAGCAGGTGTGTGTCGTGGGGTGGCTGGTTGGCAGATTATCCCTTAATCACAGACCACAGACCTCTCTCTCTCAGCTTGTCGTGCTCACCCTCCACTATGTCCCTGTGTCGTGTGTGTGATCTAACTGCACAGTGACAGTGTATGTACTGTAGGCAAGATATTCTGCACAGTTCTACTGTTCTCCGTCTGCAGTGCATTTATTCATTATGTCCCTGTATTGTGTCTATGTGAGTGTGTCCCCGCACAGTCAATCTGATTACTTTTCAGGACATTATTAATTTACACACAAAGGGAAGCACAGACACGAGTTACCCGGTTACGAATACCCACCAGATTAGCTAAATTACTTCTACGCTCGCTTCAAGGCAAGTAACACTGAAACATGCATGAGAGCACCAGCTGTCCCGGATGACTGTGTGTTCACGCTCTCCATAGCCGATGTGAGATTTTTTTTTAAATAGGTCAACATTCACAAGGCCACAGGGCCATACAGATTACCAGGAAGTGTACCCGCGAGCATGTGCTGACCAACTGGCAAGTGTCTTCACTGACATTTTCAACCTCTCCTTGTCTGAGTGTGTAATACCAACATGTTTCAAGCAGACCACCATAGTCCCTGTGCCCAAGAACACGAAGGTAGCCTACCTAAATAACTACCGACCCGTAGGACTCACGTCTGTAGCCATGAAATGCCCCAACAGATCAACACTGCCCTTTCCCACGTGAACAAAAGGAAAACCTATGTGAGAATGCTATTCATTGACTACAGCTCATCATTCAACACCATAGTGCCCTCAAAGCTCATCACTAAGATAAGGACCTTGGGACTAAACACCTCACTCTGCAACTGGATCCTGGACTTCCTGACGGGCCTCCCCAGGTGGGAAGGGTAGGGAAAAACACATCCACCACGCTGATCCTCAATACGGGCGCCCCTCAGGGGTGTGTGCTCAGTCCCATCCTGTACTCCCTGTTCACTTATGACTGCATAGCCAGGCATGACTCCAACACCATCATCAAGTCTGCCGATGACACAACAGTGGTAGGCCTGATCACCAACAATGATGAGACAGCCTATAGGGATGAGGTCAGAGACCTGGTTGTGTGGTACCAGGACAACAACCTCTCCCTCAACGTGATCAAGACAAAGGAGATGATTGTGGACTAAAGGAAAAGGAGGACGAGCACCCATTTTCCTCGACGGGGCTGTAGTGGAACAGGTTGAGAGCTTCAAGTTCCTTGGTGTCCACATCACCAACAAACTATCATGGTCCAAACACATTAAGTTGTGAAGAGGGCACGTCAAAGCCTTTCCCCCTCAGGATATTGAAAAGATTTGGCATGGGTACTCAGATCCTCAAAAGGTTCTACAGCTGCACCATCGAGAGCATTGGTTGCATCACTGCCTGGTATGGCAACTGCTCAGCCTCCTACCGCAAGGCATAGCAGAGGGTAGTGCGTACGGCCCAGTACATCACTGGGGCCAAATTTCCTGCCATTCAGGACCTTGATATCAGGCGGTGTCAGAGGAGGGTCCTAAAAATTTCAAAAATTCCAGCCACCCTAGTCATAGACTCATCTCTCTGCACCGCACAGCAAGTGGTACCCGGAGCGCCATCTCAAGGTCCAAAAGGCTTCTTAACATCTTCTACCGTCAAGCCATAAGACTCCTGAACAGCTATTCAAATGGCTACCCAGACCCCACTTTTACCCTGCTGCTACTCTCTTTTTGTAATCTATGCATAGTCACTTTAACTCCTACACCTACATGTACATATCCTCAATTACCTTAACTAACTGGTGCACCCACACATTGACTCTCTACCAGTACCCCCTGTATATAGCCTTGCTTGTTATTTTACTGCTGCTGTTTAATTATTTGCTTCTTTATTTTCATTTTTTTTTTTACTTATCTATTTTTTACTTAACCCTTATTTTAAAAAACAATTCTTAACTTCTTAAAGCATTGTTGGTTAAGGGCTTGGAAGTAAGCATTTCCTTGTAAGGTGTATTCGGCGCATGTGACAATACAATTTGATTTGGTATTTATTGTACTCACGGGAAAGATTACTGGTTGTTCCAGGTGTACAGGATTTTCACTTTTGGAACCGTTCTCTTGTGTTGCCAGGAAGCACAAACAACTGCACCTAAAGTATTTGAAATGTGATTTCGACCCATGTGTGACCCACACTATCCACTCTGAAGGATGGGAGCAAACCAGCCTGCTGCAGCTGATTGGTGGGTGTGTGGGAGGGGCTGCAGAGGGCTTGCAGATGGGCAATTGGTTGTTTCTGAGAAAAACACTGGTTGGCTGACCCACATTTTATGAATATCAACGTTTGTAGTAGAACCTTGTATAATAGATACATTGTTAGAAACACATATTGTGCATCCTGTATAGGATAGAAGGTTACTATAACCGAATATACAGATGGGCTGTACTGTCTCAGAACATTTCAGGGGCAGGCTAGGAATGAGATCATAATAAGACATTAGAAAGGCTCATAAATGCTTATAAGAGGTAATAAAGCGTAATATGTGTTGGCTTTTCTTTTCTGATCTGTCTATTAACCCCCAGCAATCTTCCCCCTCTTTAAAACTTATCTTCTTTCCTCCTCTTAAACATCCGTCTTTTCTTCCCCCTATTCTTTCCCTCCTTTCTTCTGTAGCTCAGCAGTAGACGTCTCTGATTGTCACGGTGAGCTGAGCCACGTTTCCGATCCAACAGGCAGGCCGGGGCGCCTGTGGACATCAATTACCTGTGTGTGTGTGTGTGGTTTGTGTGTGTCGCCACAGTGAAACAAGTGGCTCCAATTAACCTTGCTGTGTTCCCTCAGCTGGCAGAACACTTCTACTGCCCAGACTCCTCTTGGTGAAGATTGAGATGTAATTTTGATGTGGGAATCGCAAGCCTAACAGTACGGTACAGTACGTCCCTGCCTGACCGAGAAGGTGTGAGGCGACATTCTTAGAGATAACTGCTTCCTTTTGTCTATGAATGCAGCTAGGATATAATCGATTTCATCTTTTCACGTTGCTTGAATCAAAGAAATGGAAAGGGTACACGTCAGAAGAGAGACACAAACAATGTTGCTCACCTATTTGTCAGGGGATCTGGTTTCAAATGAGTTGGCCTTTCTGTTTACATCTGTATCATGGATTTCTGATGTGGTTGAGTTGATCTGAAAGAGGAGGTACTGCTGTTCTCACCTTTCCCTGACCTGATTATAGGCTCCTAGGCTGTTGCTTGTGAAAAAGGCCATAGGAATGAAATGATAAACCCACATAGGAAACCCATATTGTACGAACTGATATGTTGGCACATCTGTTCAGAGATATCCCTTAGGCTGTGTCCCTCATTTTACTTAACCTTTATTTTTTCAGGGAGTCATACTGAGACCAAGGTCTATTTGACAGATTAGCCCTGAATTACATAAATTACAGAAAATGCACACATCAATATGAATACAAAATGCACACATCAAAATATGAATACAAAATGCACACATCAATATGAATACAAAATGCACACATCAAAATATGAATACAAAACGCACACATCAATATGAATACAAAATGCACACATCAATACGAATACAAAATGCACACATCAATATGAATACAAAATGCACACATCAATATGAATACAAAATGCACACATCAATATGAATACAAAATGCACACATCAATATGAATACAAAACGCACACATCAATATGAATACAAAATGCACACATCAATACGAATACAAAATGCACACATCAATATGAATACAAAATGCACACATCAATATGAATACAAAATGCACACATCAATATGAATACAAAATGCACACATCAATATGAATACAAAACGCACACATCAATATGAATACAAAACGCACACATCAATATGAATACAAAACGCACACATCAATATGAATACAAAACGCACACATCAATATGAATACAAAACGCACACATCAATATGAATACAAAACGCACACATCAATATGAATACAAAACGCACACATCAATATGAATACAAAACGCACACATCAATATGAATACAAAACGCACACATCAATATGAATACAAAACGCACACATCAATATGAATACAAAATGCACACATCAATATGAATACAAAACGCACACATCAATATGAATACAAAACGCACACATCAATATGAATACAAAACGCACACATCAATATGAATACAAAACGCACACATCAATATGAATACAAAACGCACACATCAATATGAATACAAAACGCACACATCAATATGAATACAAAACGCACACATCAATATGAATACAAAACGCACACATCAATATGAATACAAAATGCACACATCAATATGAATACAAAACGCACACATCAATATGAATACAAAACGCACACATCAATATGAATACAAAACGCACACATCAATATGAATACAAAACGCACACATCAATATGAATACAAAACGCACACATCAATATGAATACAAAACGCACACATCAATATGAATACAAAATGCACACATCAATATGAATACAAAACGCACACATCAATATGAATACAAAACGCACACATCAATATGAATACAAAATGCACACATCAATATGAATACAAAATGCACACATCAATATGAATACAAAATGCACACATCAATATGAATACAAAACGCACACATCAATATGAATACAAAATGCACACATCAATATGAATACAAAATGCACACATCAATATGAATACAAAACGCACACATCAATATGAATACAAAATGCACACATCAATATGAATACAAAACGCACACATCAATATGAATACAAAACGCACACATCAATATGAATACAAAACGCACACATCAATATGAATACAAAATGCACACATCAATATGAATACAAAATGCACACATCAATATGAATACAAAACGCACACATCAATATGAATACAAAACGCACACATCAATATGAATACAAAACGCAAGCAGAAAAACATCAAATTTAAGAACATTTTGAAGATTGTTTGACAAAGAAGGTGCAAGAAAACTAATAGCTGATTTATATAGCTGATTTATATAGCTGATTTATACAGCTGATTTATATAGCTGATTTATACAGCTGATTTATACAGCTGATTTATATAGCTGATTTTTACAGCTGATTTATATAGCTGATTTATACAGCTGATTTATACAGCTGATTTATATAGCTGATTTATATAGCTGATTTATATAGCTGATTTATATAGCTGATTTATATAGCTGATTTATACAGCTGATTTATACAGCTGATTTATATAGCTGATTTATATAGCTGATTTATATAGCTGATTTATATAGCTGATTTATATAGCTGATTTATATAGCTGATTTATATAGCTGATTTATATAGCTGATTTATATAGCTGATTTATATAGCTGATTTATACAGCTGATTTATATAGCTGATTTATATAGCTGATTTATATAGCTGATTTATATAGCTGATTTATATAGCTGATTTAACTCAGTAGAGAGCAAAGGAATTTCCGGAGTTAGTCATGACCGGGTGTGGTAACTCATATGTCTAAAGTTTAGTAAAGATATTAGGTACAGTGGGACTTTTTGTAAAAGGCCGTCAAAGTGGGCCAACCAACTTTCTGGTAGAGAATGCAGTGATGAGTACTAAGATTGTCGCCTGTAATAAAGCATAGCATCTAACGGCATTAATGAAGTGGCAGCTGCATTCATATAGATGATGCAGCCATAGTCTAGGTCCCACAGCAACGTCGACTGAATAATCAGTATTATTTAGCGAAAGGCAGACACCTATTTCTATAGAAGAAGCACATTTTTATTCTCGGCGTCTTAACTAACTCATCAATAGGCTTTTAAAAAAAGCTTTTAATATATTCAAATCCCCAGATATTTGTAAGCAGGGACACAATCAAATGACACCATCCAAATGACATATGCTTAAACCATCAGAGTTATTTTGATGCACTCTAGAGAACAACATATCCTTAGTTTTAACTGCATTCCATACTAATTTCAGGTCAATAAATATTTTCTGTAACACAATGAAGGCCGACTGTAGTTCAGATAGATCCTGGTCAACCGTGGGGGCAATAGCGTACACAACAGTATCATCGGCATACAAGTAAGTGCAGGTGACCATTTTTTACAGACAAGTCGATTTTGTTAATGTGAACACCCCTGCGGGACACCCTATTCCTTTTCTTCTTATAGTGTAAAGGGAAAGAGGGAATATAAAAGGTTTATAAATGGAATATAAAGGGAATATAAACTTTAATGATGTACTTTATGTTACAGCCCTGCAGCAACGACCAGCGGTGTCTGGTATGTTTCACTTTCCCTATTAATGTCATTGTTGAGGCTTTTAAACCTCTCCAAACATACTGTATCTGAAATATGTCATATGAATTCACAACATAATCTGAACCCTTCAGCTCACATAATTTCCATCAGGAGATGATTTTCCACTCAACACTCAAACATCATTTTTTAGAGATTGAATTGAATAAAAGCTATAAATATAATGAAATGTAATCTCCTTTCCACACAGATGGTATATTGTTCTGTTGATACTGAATGGTGTTTAGCTGGTTTCCCCTCATATACAGACACTTTTGGTTCTTTTATGTTCTATGTCATGAGGCTTCAATGCACCCTGAGATGACACCTAGGCCCAGCTTCCATAGCAGGCCAAGTAAGATGTGTGTGTTTGTGTGCACGCGCGCGCGTGTGTGTGTGCGTGCCATAGCAGGCCGAGATATAACATGAGCTGACGATGAGCTCAACGGTATTGATCAGAAGAGTCCTTGGGCAGACACTTATGGCTCAATATCCTGATATGTCTGACAAGGAACCACAAGGAAGTGGCTTTCCCAATCACAATCAACCCCCACCCCCTCTACTTTACCCCAAGAAAGACAAGAACAATGCTCAGAATCATAAACTGGAATGTAACAAACAAAATTCACATAATTTTTTGTCTGTGCTGTAATTGAGCATGGCTTGCTTTGCCTTTCCTTCCCCAGGCTAAGTCATTCGTCATGCCTGTGGGTAGTAACTAACTAAACCTTGAAAAGCCCCATATTGTGCGCTTTGCCAAATAGGAGGTATGTGATGCGGAATGCACCGGGGTAGCAGCATATGATTGGTGTTAAGCTGCGTGACTGGCAGAGCAGAATGATAAAGGGTTCCTATGTAGCCGACCGGGAGGTTCCACTGTCTCCGGGAAGGAATGTGAAACGTTGAGCACTCATTGGCTTGGAGTGCTGCGCTGAAGATTAAGGGAGTCGCAGGGTGTGTGTGTGTGTGGGGGGGACGGGGGACGGGGGGGGGGGGGACGGGGGGGGGGGGGGACGGGGGGGGAGGGGGGGGACAGGGGAGGGGGGGGGACGGAGACGGACGCAAACGAGGGATAAAAGAAAGGGAACGTGTGAGGTAGATGCAAAAAATGCATTCTCCTCCACGCACTTCTCTTGTTCTCTCGTTCATTCATCCCATCCTTCCTCCTTCGTTATCCTTCTAGCCATAATTAAAGGAAGGGACTGGTGATGATTTTACTTTACTTCTGTCACTTTGGTCTCATGAGACTCGGAAGGATCTCCCTCTAAGTCTGAGATAAGTTTGATCCACCTTCAGCTAAAGGAACCAGCAATCACACATCCTGAATATATTGATGACAACTCTTTGATGTCAGGGCTTCTCTCAGCAGTATAAACATTATTAATGCCACATTTCATCCAGCATTCTTTTTTTCCTTATTTTTTTGTGCATGGGAATATCGTTTGTGTTTCGATGGGGGGTGGAATTTTCAAAATGCATCTCATGAAAACTATTAAATATTGAGTTTTTTCCTTGTAAAAAATCCTTGTTTGCCCCAAATGTCCTAATTAGCACCTCTCTATTACTGAACTGATTTCTATACAGCAGACATGTTGCCAGAAAACGGACAAAGTTTCCTTTAATTTGACTGAATAAGCTTTTCTTGGCCAGGTTACCTTTTTGACACATAGAACCATATTAAGCCTAGTCTAATTGGGGATGGTTGTTGAAACACATTTATTTTCATTTTTTAAATTTCACCTTTATTTAACCAGGTAGGCCAGTTGAGAACAAGAACTCATTTACAACTGCGACCTGACCAAGATAAAGCAAAGGAGTGCGACAAAAACAACAACACAGAGTTACACATAAACCAACAGACAGTCAATAACACAATAGAAAAATCTATGTACAGTGTGTGCAAATGTAGAAGAGTAGGGAGGAAAGGCAATAAATAATTACAATTTAGCATTAACATTGGAATGACAGATGTGCATGTAGAGAATAGAGATACTGGGGAGCAAAAGAGCAAGAGGATAAGTAACAATATGGGGATGAGGTAGTTGGGTGTGCTATTTACAGACAGGTACAGTAATCGGTAAGCTGCTGTGACAGCTGATTTAAGTTAGAGAGGGAGATATGAGACTCCAGCTTCAGTGATTTTTGCAATTTGTTCCAGTCATTGGCAGCAGAGAATGGGAAGGAAAGGCAGACAAAGGAAGTGTTGGCTTTTGGAATGACCAGTGAAATATACCTGTTGGAGCACATGCTACGGGTGGGTGTTGCTATGGTGACCAGTAAGCTGAAATAAGGTGGGGCTTTACCTAGTGTAACGGATGTGAAACGGCTAGCTTAGTTAGCGGTGGTGCTGCGCTAAATAGTGTTTCAATCAGTGACGCCACTTGCTCTGCGACCTTGAAGTAGTAGTTCCCCTTGCTCTGCAAGGGCCGCAGCTTTTGTGGAGCGATGGGTAACGATGCTTCATGGGTGTCAGTTGTTGATGTGTGCAGGTCCCTGGTTCACGCCCGGGTATGGGCGAGGGGACGGTCTAAAGTTATACTGTTACACTAGCATAGACTTATAGATGACCTGGAGCCAGTGGGTTTGGCAACGAATATGTAGTGAGGGCCAGCCAACGAGAGCATACAGGTCACAGTGGTGGGTAGTATATGGGGCTTTGGTGACAAAACAGAGGGCACTGTGATAAACTACATCCAGTTTGCTGAGTGGAGTGTTGGAGGCTATTTTGTAAATGACATTGCCGAAGTCAAGGATCGGTAGGATAGTCAATTATACGAGAGTATGTTTGGCAGGATGAGTGAAGGAGGCTTTGTTGCGAAATAGGAAGCCGATTCTAGATTTAATTTTGGATTGGAGATGCTTAATGTGAGTCTGGAAGCAGAGTTTACAGTAGGGTATTTATAGTTTACACCTAGGTATTTATAGTTGTCCACATATTCTAAGTCAGAACTGTCCAGAGTAGTGATGCTGGTCGGGCGGGAGGGTGAGGGCACCAATCGGTTGAAGAGCATGCATTTAGTTTTACTAGCATTTTAAAGCAAGCATTTGAAGCTCATTTGTAGGTTTGTTAGCACAGTCCAAAGGAGGGCCGGATCCGTACAGAATGGTGTTGTCTGCGTAGAGGTGGATCAGAGAATCACCAGCAGCAAGAGTGACATCATTGATATATACAGAGAGAAGAGTTGGCCCAAGAATTGAACCCTGTGGCACCCCCATAGAGACTGCCAGAGGTCCGGACAACAGGCCCCCCTGATTTGTCACACTGAACTCTATCTGAGAAGTAGTTGGTGAAGCAGGCGAGGCAGTCATTTGAGAAGCCAAGGCTATTGAGTCTGCCGATAAGAATGTGGTGACTGATAGAGTCAAAGTCCTTGGCCAGATCGATGAAGACGGCTGCACAGTACTGTCTTTTATCAATGGCGGTTATGATATTGTTTAGGACCTTGAGCATGGCTGAGGTGCACCCATGACCAGTTCGGAAATCAGATTGGATAGTGGAGAAGGTACGGTGCGATTTTAGATGTTGAATAGGCTAGTATTAGGAGTTGCAACAATTTCGGTGGTAGCCAGGTGGAAAGCATAGCCAGTCATAGTTAAATGCTTATTAAAATGATCGATTATCGTAGTTTTATCGGTGATGACAATGTTTCCTAGCCTCAGTGCAGTGGGGAGCTGGGAGGAGGTGCTCTTATTCTCCATGGACTTTACAGTGTCCCAGAACTTTTTTGAGTTTGCACTACAGGATGCAAATTTCAGTTTGAAAAAGCTAGCCTTAGCTTTCCTAACTGCCTGTGTATATTGGTTCCTAACTTCCCTGAAAAGTTACATATCACGGGGGCTATTCGATGCTAATGCAGAATGACACAGGATGTTAATGTGCTGGACAACTGCAGTCAAGTCTGGGGTGAACCACGGGTTATATCTGTTCTTACTTCTACATTTTTTGAATGGGGCATGCTTATTTAAAATGGAGAGAGAAAGGCCTGCTCGCTGAAGTGTTTTAGGGAGCGTTTGACAGTCATGAGGGGTGGTTGTTTGACCGTGGAACCATTACGCACGCAGGCAATGGGGCAATGATCTCTAAGATCCTGGTTGAAGACAGCAGAGGTGTATTTAGAGGGCAAGTTGGTCAGGATGATATATAAGAGGGTGCCCATGGTTACAGATTTAGGGTTGTACCTGGTAGGTTCCTTGATAACTTGTGTGAGATTGAGGGCATCTAGCTTAGATTGTAGGACGGCCGGGGTGTTAAGCATGTCCCAGTTTAGGTCACCTAACAGTATGAACTCTGAAGATAGATGGGGGGCAATCAATTCACATATGGTGTCCAGGGCACAGCTGGGGGCTGAAGGGGGTCTATAACAAGCAACAACAGTGAGAGACTTGTTTCTGGAAAGGTGGATTTTTAAAAGTAGAATCTCGAATTGTTTGGGCACAGACCTGGATAGTATGACAGAACTCTGCAGGCTATCTCTGCAGTAGATTGCAACTCCGCCCCCTTTGGCAGTTCTATCTTGTCGGACAATGTTATCGTTAGGGATGGAAATGTCAGGATTTTTGGTGGCCTTCCTAAGCCAGGACACGGCTAGGACATCTGGGTTGGCTGAGTGTGCTAAAGCAGTGAATAAACAAACTTAGGGAGGAGGCTTCTGATGTTAATATGCAGGAATACACATGATACACATGATACACCGCACACGTTCATTCTTGTGAATGACGACTCTTACCTGTTAATTAAAGGTGTGAACTGACACTCATTAAAACACCTAGTAACTAGGGCTGGGAATTACTAGGGACCTCATGATACAATATTATTACGATACTTAGGTGCCGATACAATATGTAGTGCAATTCTCACGATTCTATGTGTATTATGATTTGATACTGTGATGTTATTGTGATTTGATGCTCCAAACATATTGCTTATTATATCCCAGTGGGCATACGATATGATAAAGGACCCTTTACTGGTTGAAATCTGGTCGGGACGTCTTACAATCAGATTAAGACTTATTTTTGACGTCATAAAAAATACTGTCTTATTATGGATATCTGGCTTTTGGTTGAAATCTGATTGAACTACTTACCAGTTAACTAAATGCCACTCAATTAATTGACATCGATCTATATCAACATCGGCATAGTGTTTGTGGGCCATGCACCTATTGCATATAAGAACCATTACAATTATGAACACTTGAGTAATGTTCTATTTCAGCAGGGTTTGCATAATTCAACTTAGCACACTTGGCAAAAAGAGCCGGCAGAGCACACCAAAGCGGGTTAGAGTCCTAATACGAGACTCGGGGGACTCGGCCTGGACTCTGACTTGGAGGGCTTCATGCGTGCCGAGCTCTTCCTGAGTCCAGCAGAATCATATTACTCTGGGCTTCGGCTAATGGTGCCCAACCGATTCCACTTCAGCTTATCTGGCCCAATGAACTTTTTCAGGAGCAGGGCCATTTGAGGTTTTTATTCAGCAGGTGTTGAAATACAAAACAAATTTAAACAAAGAAATGTTACACATTTCACCCCAAAGTTATGGAATTTACTAGGTCATTTAAGCTAAAATGTGTGATAGTTTCTGTGGTCCTTTAATCATATAACTATAAGAAATGGTCCCTAATTCAGAGAATCTCAGATGCAATAAATGCTTGTGTTTTTACTACAGGCTAGGGCAGTGGTTTCCGTAGCTGCAGGCCACCCAATTGAAAAGTGCACATTCACTTCCATAACATCTGTTGTAGGCTACCAGCGTGTAAGATAAACATGCACAATAATACAGGATATCTTTACAACAATGCATTGTCATTAAAATACAGCAACACTGTAGTACAATGAAATGATGGTTGTTAATTAATTATGTCTGGTAGCGTTTATCTGTGTTAGCTAATTGCACTGTTTTTTGTGCTGCATATTTTCTTATGTTCCACTGAATGCTGTTTTGAAGTTGCAGTATGACTAACTAATTTTGTTTTCAACAAATAACACATAGGCCTGTGTCTTTTATTTCAATATCATACTACAATCCACCAGGATGGACTAAAACCTATATTTATCGCATTTATTTCCATAAATAATTTGTCTAAAATGCTTGCAACTGAATTTGTCTCTGAAATGATGACTATTATATTTTCTCTTAAAGCTTTTAAGCAATTAACATAAAGTGCACAGTAATTATATTTTAATTTCAGTAGCTAAATCAGAAGGTAGGCATATCAGTTCCTGTCACGATGGTCGTAAGGAGTAGACCAAGGCTCAGCGTTTAATAAACTGAAACTCACCAAAAACAAAACAATAAAGCACAAACGAAAAGTGAAGCTACTGGTGTGGACTCAGGCAACTAAATGTTAAGATCCCACGAATAACCATGGGGAAATGGCTACCTAAATATGATCCCCAATCAGAGACAACGATAAACAGCTGCCTCTGATTGGGAACCATATCAGGCCACCATTGAAATACAAAACACCTAGATGACCCAACCAACACAGAGAATAAAGAGTTTACTATGGTCAGGGCGTGACAGTTCCAGCTAAAACTTGGATTGGAATCTGTGCGTCACATGCAGTAACAGACATGCAGTAATATATCTCTACTTGGAGGCAGCCTGTTGCTCGAGCGCATACAGTAGGTCAACATTCCATACAGCAGTTGGGGCAAAGCTCCCAGTAGACTACATAACAACACAGCTGGAAAACAATGACAAATTCTCAAAATGTACAAAAAAGATTTGACTGTTTTACTTTTGTATGTAAAGTGGCAGCTTTGTCGGGGAGAAGAATGTAATGGAAAGATTTGCTAGCTAGCTAACTTATCTGGCTAAATTTAGCTAGCTATTAATGTCAGCGCTCTGGCTAATACTCCATTGAAATGGCACATGTTCATTTTTATCGGTTGTAGGCATTGGTTGTAGCTAGCTAGCTAACATTTTGACATTTTGATAGTTGTTTAGTTAATGATAGTAAATGTGTGTATGTGTGTGTGTTCTCTGCATGTGTGTGTGTGAGAGAGAGAGATGATGATCACAATAACATCAGAAAAACTTTGTCATGTCAACATTGTGTCATGTTAGCTGTGTGTAAGAGTATGCTGTCGGGCTGCATCACCGCCTGACATGGTAACTGCACTGCCCGTAACAACAGGGCTCTCCAGAGGGTGATGCAGTCTGCCCAAAGCATCACTGGGGGCACACTGCTTGCCCTCTAGGACACCTACAGCACCACTACAACAGTGCTGTTGCGCCTTCTTCCCCACACTGTCTGTTTGGGTGGACCTTTTCAGTTTGTCCATGATGTGTACGCTGAGGAACTCAAAACTTTCCACCTTCTCCACTGCTGTCCCGACGATGTGGATAGGGGGTGCTCCCTCTGCTGTTTCCTGAAGTCCACGATCGTCTCCTTTGTTTAGTTGACGTTGAGTGAGAGGCTGTTTTCCTGACTCCACACTCTGAGTGCCCTCACCTCCTGCCTACAGGCTGTCTCGTCCTTGTTGGTGATCAAGCCTACTACTGTTGTGTCATCTGCAAACTTGATGATTGAGCTGGAGGCATGCGTGGCCACGCAGTCATGGGTGAACAGGGAGTACAGGAGGTGGCTGAGCATCCACCCTTCTGGGGCCCCAGTGTTGAGGATCAGCGAAGTGGAGATGTTGTTTCCTACCTTCACCACCGGTCAGTAGCCGGTAGCCGGTCAGGAAGTCCAGGACCCAATTGTACAGGGCAGGGTTGAGACCCAGGACCTCAAGCTTAATGATGAGCTTGGAGGGTACTATGGTGTTAAATGCTGAGCTGTAGTCAATGAACAGCAGTGTGCAGTGTGATGGCGATTGCATCGTCTGTGGACCTATTGGGGCAGTATGCAAATTGAAGTGGGTCTAGGGTGGCAGGTAGAGTGGAGGTGATATGATCCTTGACTAGTCTCTCAAAGCACTTCATGATGACAGAAGTGAGTGCTTATTTCAGTTACTTTTGCCTTCTTTGGTACAGGAACAATAGTGGCCATCTTGAAGTATGTGGGGACAGCAGACTGGAATAGTGAGAAATTGAATTTGGCCGTAAACACACCAGCCAGCTGGACTGCTCATGCTCTGAGGACGTGGCTAGGGATGACGTCTGGGCCAGCAACGTTGCAAGGGTTAATACGTTTAAATGTCAAACTCACATTGGACACGGAGAAGGAGAGGGAGAGCCCACAGTCCTTGGTAGCGGTGGTGGCACTGTGTTATCCTCAAAACGGGCAAAGAAGGTGTCCGTGACGTGGCTGGTATTCTTTTTGTAGTCCGTGATTGTCTGTAGATCTTGCCATTATAGTCCGTGATTGTCTGTAGATCTTGCCATTGTAGTCCGTGATTGTCTGTAGATCTTGCCATTGTAGTCCGTGATTGTCTGTAGATCTTGCCATTGAATTGCAACTCCTCTTTGTCCCTATACCGACATTTCGCTTGTTTGATTGCCTTGCGGAGGGAAAAACTACACTCTTTGTATTTGGCCATATTCCCAGTCATCTTTCCATGGTTAAATGCGGTGGTTCGCGCTTTCAGTTTTGTGCAATTGCCGCCATCTATCCACGGTTTCTGGTTAGGGTAGGTTTTAGTTGTCACAGTGGGTACAAGATCTCCAATGCACTTTCTTATAAACTCACTCACCGAAACAGCGTATAAATCAATATTATTCTCTGAGGCTGTGCGGAACATTTCCCAGTCCGCGTGATCAAAACAATCTTGAAGCGTGGATTCCGATTGGTCAGACCAGTGTTGAATAGTTCTTGTCATGGGTAAATCCTGTTTACGTTTCTGGCTATAGGACGGGAGGAGCAAAATGGAGTCGTGGTTAGATTTGCTGAAGGGAGGGCATGGGAGGGCCTTGTATACATCACGGAAGTTAGAGTAGCAATCATCCAGTGTATTGTCCGCTCGAGTGCTACAATCAAAATGCTGATAGAATTTAGGTAGCCTTTGCTGTGTCCAGTGAAGTTCCTTGATGGCCATCGTGGTATCGGCTGGAGGGGGGATATACACGTCTGTGACAATAACCGACGAGAATTCTCTTTGGAGATAATATGGTCGGCATTTGATTGTGAAGAATTCTAGGTCAGGTGAACAAAAGGACTTGAGTTCTTGTATGTTGTGAAGATTTAACTATGAGTCGTTAATCATGAAGCATACACCCCCGCCCTTCTTCTTCCCAGAGAGATGTTTATTTCTGTCGACGCAATGCATAAAGAATCCCAGTGGCTGTACCGACTCCGACAGCATATCCCAAGACAGCCATGATTCCGTGAAACAGAGTATGTTACAATCCATGATGTCTCTCAGGAAGCAACCCTTGCCCTAATTTTGTCTACCTTGTTATCTAGAGACTGGACATTGGCGAGTAATATACTCGGAAGCAATGGGTGGTGTGCATGCCTCCTAAGTCTGACCAGAAGGCCGCTCCGTCTACCCCTTCTGCAGCTACGTTGTTTTGGGTCGGCCTCTGGAATCAGATCAAATGCCCTGGGTGCTGCTGCAAATAAAGGATACGCTTCGGGACAGTCATATTCTTGGTCGTAATGTTGGTAAGTTGACGTCGCTCTGATATCCAATAGTTCTTCCCGGCTGTATGTAATGACACTTACGATTTTCTGGGCTAACAATGTAAGAAATAATACATCAATAATACATCAAAAAACAAAATACTGCATAGTTTTCTAAGGACTAGAAGAGAGGTGACCCTCTCTGTTGGCGCCATCTTGCTATCTCGAAATTGAGCTCAGGTACATTCTGTTAATGTTGATCATCCTTGAGATGTTTCTACAACATGATTGGAGTCCACCTGTGGTAAATTCAATTGATTGGACATGATTTGGAAAGGCAGACACCTATCTATATAAGGACCCGCAGTTGACAGTGCTTGTCAGAGCAAAAAACAATCCATGACATCGAAGGAATTGTCCGTAGAGCTCTGAGACAGGATTGTAAGCGTACCAAAAGATTTCTGAAGCATTGAAGGTCCCCAGAACACAGTGGCCTCCATCATTCTTAAATGGAAGAAGTTTGGAACCACCAAGACTCTTCCTAGAGCTGGCCGCCTTGCCAAACTAAGCAATTAGGGGAGAAGAGCCTTGGTCAGAGGGAAAGAGGAATGGAGAAAAGTACAGAGGTATCCTTGATGAAAACCTGCTCCAGAGCATTCAGGAACTCAGACTGGGGTGAAGATTCACCTTTTAACAGGACAACAACCCTAAGCACACAGCCAAAACAATGCAGGAGTGGATTCGGGACAAGTCTCTGAATGTCCTTGAGTGGCCCAGCCAAAGCCTGGACTTGAACCCGATCAAACATCTCTGGAGAGACCTAAGAATAACTGTGCAGTGACACTCCCCATACAACCTGACAGACCTTGAGAGGATCTGCAGAGAAGAATGGAAGAAACTCCCCAAACACAGGTGTTCCAAGTTTGTTGCAGAAGACTCGATGCTGTAATCACGTCCAAAAGTGTTTCAACTAAGTACTGAGTAATGAGTCTGAATACTTATATAAATGTGATATTTAATTTGTTTGTATATATATATATACACAGTATATTTGCAAAAATGTCTACAATCCGTTTTTTGCTTCGTCATTATGGGTTATTGTGTGTAGATTTATGAGGAAAAAAACGATTTAATCAGTTTTAGAATAAGGCTGTAACACACAAAATGTGGAAGAAGTCAAGGGGTCTTTTTGAAGACGTCTATAATCTAACTGACACACAATTCTTCAACTAGTACCATGGAAATACTTTTAGCCAGCTGAGTCAACAAAGTATCTTCAATTATATCCTTGTCTAGTTTTCTTGAAAAATCTCTAGTTGATAAAATTGTAACGAGCTGATTCTCTTCACTGCCGGTCTGACTCATACGACTCTTCAAAAGGGCCACTACGGTCCAGATCGCCATCTGTGCTCAGATGTCCTTGATGAGGATCTACCCCATCACACTAATCTGATTAATCACGAGTCAAACAAAACAATGGGCCTTTATGTACTCTGTGTTCCAGTCTTTCTACACATGTAATGTCTGTGGGTGAATTATGAAACATTTACTGTATACAGATGTGGGAACAATTGTGATGTAGATGTATTATTTGCCATTGCCATTGTCAATATGTTGCAGATTGACTTTAATTGGTGACCATGGAAAGAAATAGCAATGCAATGAACAATGTTTTTAATATCCAACTGTATCCTCTACAATACTTTTTTGAAGAAAAAAAAAACATTTGAAAAAAGGTTGAATAACCCTATTTAGGGTTATTCGACTGTCCCCATACGAGAACCCTTTGAGGAAACCTTTTTGGTTCCAGGTACAACCCTTTAGAGTTCGAAGTAGGACTCTTAACACATGAAACGAAAATGGGTTCTGCATGGAACCAAAATGGCTCCCTGGAACCAAAAAGGGTTCTCTTAGGGGGACAACTGAAGAGCCCTTTTGGAACCCTTTTTTCTAGGAGTGTAGACAATAAGTTGTAGTCAGGTCGTCATTGCCAGGTTATGATGAGGTCTTAATTATGACTAGTAGGCTACATAATATAGCACATACTGTAATATAGTGGTCAGAAATATGACCAGCTGGTCATATGGTGGTCAGAAAAATACGTCATATTCTGGTCAGTAAAAACACGTAAAAAATATATTGTTTTCCACCAGTTTGCAACCAGGGAAAGATATCATAAAAATACATCATACTGACATCTTTTCAACCATGTTTTGCTAACTGGGATGTCTACTGCAGAGAGAAGAGAGCGCATGAGAAAATTAGTTTTCATCAGCCATTGAAATAAATCTGCTGAAAACATGTTGGCTCATTAGGCCTATTTAAAAAGATGGAGGACAAGCTATATAATGAAAGACTGGAGTTGTGGCGCAGGTACAGCCGACTAGCTCTAGCTAACACTACCCAGAAAAAAGCATTGATACTTGGAGTTAAAGTATCAATATAATATAATAAAAAAATATTGCGATATGTAACTGTATCGATTACAAATAACCACATCTCATTACCACACCAGGTAACACCACCAACACTACAAATAACCACATCTCATTACCACACCTGGTAACACCACCAACACTACAAATAACCACATCTCATTACCACACCTGGTAACACCACCAACGCTACAAATAACCACATCTCATTACCACACCTGGTAACACCACCAACACTACAAATAACCACATCTCATTACCACACCAGGTAACACCACCAACACTACAAATAACCACATCTCATTACCACACCTGGTAACACCACCAACACTACAAATAACCACATCTCATTACCACACCAGGTAACACCACCAACACTACAAATAACCACATCTCATTACCACACCTGGTAACACCACCAACACTACAAATAACCACATCTCATTACCACACCTGGTAACACCACCAACGCTACAAATAACCACATCTCATTACCACACCAGGTAACACCACCAACGCAACAAATAACCACATCTCATTACCACACCTGGTAACACCACCAACGCTACAAATAACCACATCTCATTACCACACCTGGTAACACCACCAATGCTACAAATAACCACATCTCATTACCACACCTGGTAACACCACCAACGCAACAAATAACCACATCTCATTACCACACCTGGTAACACCACCAACGCTACAAATAACCACATCTCATTACCACACCTGGTAACACCACCAATGCTACAAATAACCACATCTCATTACCACACCTGGTAACACCACCAATGCTACAAATAACACCATCTCACTACCACACCTGGTAACATCATCAACGCTACAAATAACCACATCTCATTACCACACCAGGTAACACCACCAACGCTACAAATAACCACATCTCATTACCACACCTGGTAACACCACCAATGCTTCAATTAACCACATTTCATTACCACACCTGGTAAATTCACCTTCGCTACAAATAACCACATCTCATTACCACATCTGGTAACACCACCAACACTACAAATAACCACATCTCATTACCACACCTGGTAACACCACCAATGCTACAAATAACCACATCTCATTACCACACCTGGTAACACCACCAACGCTACAAATAACCACATCTCATTACCAAACCTGGTAACACCACCAACGCTACAAATAACCACATCTCATTACCACACCTGGTAACACCACCAATGCTACACATAACCACATCTCATTACCAAACCTGGTAACACCACCAATGCTACAATTAACCACATTTCATTACCACACCTGGTAAATTCACCTTCGCTACAAATAACCCCATCTCATTACCACACCTGGTAACATCACCAACGCTACGAATAACCACATCTCATTACCACACCTGGTAACACCACCAACACTACAAATAACCACATCTCATTACCACACCAGGTAACACCACCAACGCTACGAATAACCACATCTCATTACCACACCTGGTAACACCACCAACACTACAAATAACCACATCTCATTACCACACCTGGTAACACCACCAGCGCTACAAATAACCCCATCTCATTAAAAAACATACAGAGAGTGTTTCCACAAACCTGAGACCAGTATGACCTACAGCAACTTTTTCTATATACATTGATCCATCAGTCGAACAAAGTAATTTAGGATACTTCCAACAAAACAAAGCACATTGTATTGCGTCTTATTTTCTTAACCCCTCCCCTCCACGCCCAGCCTTTCAAGCAGAGCTGTATCAAAGAAATCAATCAGTGGATGTCGTCGGTCCAGGGTAAAGTGGCTGTGACAGCTGTTGATTTGCAATGCCTGATCCCTTTGGCTCCTATCGTCTTGATCCTGACGAGTCAGCATCTTACCCCTAAATGTGTGTGTATCTCTCTCTCTCCCTGTGTGAATCTACACCCATCTCCCCCTAAATCCCACTGGAAATTGGAGACCGACCATCAGACCGGACGCTGGAGCGATGTGTTTAGTTGCAGAACATCCAGCTAACGGCATTCATTTGGTCGAAATGAATTGAATTAGGGGCTCTGATGGAGGTGGAGGTCTGGGGAATGGGGGAGCATGGGGGGTTCCACAGGGCTATGTCGAGAGGTGGGAGGGTGTAGGTTGGGCCCAATTTCACTGGGCTGTTTGTGCAATTTAGAAATCAATCAATCAACAGCAGCATGTGCTGAAATAAGATAAGGGGAATTAGAGAGGGGAGCTGCATCAGTGTGCTACTGGGCATGTCGTCACAATGGGTGTGGACGTACTGTATGCTATGTGGATGGTGTTTTTATGTTTTACAGTATTTTTTCATCCATTTTCAGGCAAAATAAATATTTTCTGTTTTCCTATCGACTTATGCAAATGTATTTATTATTTATTTTATTTAACCCGTATTTTACCAGGTAAGTTGACTGAGAACATGTTCTCATTTATAGCAACGACCTGGGGAATAGTTACAGGGGAGAGGAGGGGGATGAATAAGCCAATTGGAAACTGATTAAGTTGCCATGATGGTATGAGGACCAGAATGGGAATTTAGCCAGGACAGCGGGGTTAACACCCCTACTCTTACAATAAATGCCATGGGAGAGCTTGAGAAGGATGGGAGAAACTCCCCAAATACATGTGTGCCATGCTTGTAGCGTCATACCAAAGAAGACTCAATGTAATCGCTGCCAACGGTGCTTCAACAAAGTACCGAGTAAAGGGTCTGAATACTTATGTAAATGTGATATTTCATTTTTTGTAATTTTTATAAATGAGCAAAAATGTCTAAAAACGTGTTTTTGCTTTGTCATTATGGGGTGTTGTGTGTAGATTGACGAGGAAGAAAAACTAGAATCAATTTTAGAATAAAGCTGTAAAGTAACAAAATGTGAAAAAAGTCAAGGGGTCTGAATACTTTCTGAAGGCGGTGTATGTGTATGTGTCTGTGGGTGTGCACTCCCCTGGCGCTAAAAGTAGAACCCTTTTGAATCTACTGAAAGTCCCACAGGGTTTAGAAGTTGCTTGTTCTGAGGACACACAGGGCAAACGGGGGTTAGAATCACACTGCACTCCACCCCCTCTCTTAAATTCATATTATTTTTCTTCTCTTTTTCTTTCTATTTTTCTCTCTTTCTCTACCCTCTCTTCCTCTCTCTTTCTTTATCTCTCTGTCTATACATCCTTATCCCCCCCCCTCCCTGTGATGCTCAATGTCTGACCTCCACCATCATCAACACTGTCTCTATTTGCATATCATTTCAGGAAATTAATTGTGAATGTATCTGCCACATCTCAGGTAATTATGTTAGAATTTAAGAATCGGAAGAAAATCTGTACTTCGATTATTCCCCATGACGTTATTTAAAACAAGGCTTGATCAATATTGTCATATTGTTGACCAAGTTGGGTGAACAGTTGAACAGATTCCACTAACATTTATGCAACCTATTCGGTCACATATAGACAGACCACTGTCAGACATCACATTGGATAACCCCCCAGATAGTACCTCTGTTTACGTTGTTGTTTATGTGAATCCCCAGGGGTTGGTGTTATGCTATTTAGAGTGTGGATGGTAAACCCTTTATGTCCTCTCTGGGGTGCTTTAAGTCCTCTCTGGGGTGTGCATGTGTGTGTGTGTGTGTGTGTGTGTGTGTGTGTGTGTGTGTGTGTGTGTGTGTGTGTGTGTGTGCACGTGTGTTTGTGTGTGTGTGTGTTCTAAAAGCAGGGTGCTTAGATGCTTTGTTCCCTCAATCTGGTTACCGGCTCTAAACCTATGAATCAGAAGACAATGAGACCATTGGATGGGCTGAGGGTCTGCAATCACACACACGAGCGTGCACGCGTATGCACGAATACACACACACACACACACACACACACACACACACACACACACACACACACACACACACACACACACACACACACACACACACACACACACACACACACACACACACACACACACATGTACTGTAGGCACACACACACAGGTCCTGGGATTCCGCCTGAGTGAACTCATTTCAGGAATGATTTGCCTTGACGGATATGAGCTGCTTGGATTAGTGTTCAGTCTCTTTGTTCCTGATTGGGAAGGGGTCACAACAACCCTGATGTACACACACTTACACACAATTTTCACGCCGTTCTTGTTGCTTATATTTATGCAGTGACCAGTGCAGTGGTATTACCAGACTTCTGAAGAGACGGGCTAAAATAGGCTCCTTCTGCTTCCTTAGATATGTCCATACACACATACACTAAGGATGAAGAAATGGGTTAAGTCTTGGAGGAGGGATGAGTACATAAGTATAGTTAAGTGTTTCAGACTTTGTCTAGGTTATCCAAGTCATTAATGCTGCCATTGTGCTTATGGGCTTAAAATATGAACAAATCACCCTCTTGATACGGAATGTGTTTGTGCCATGTTTTAATGTACAGGACATGGCAATCTGTGAACCCCTATGAAGGCTTGACAATAGAAATCACTGCATATTGTCCCCTCTTCTCCTCTAAATGCTTTAATTGATTTGTGGAGCGTGTGATGAAACAATAGTCAATAGTTAATTACATTAGGCGAGGTGTCATGCTACTCTTCCTGTTGTTCTCCCTCATTGTCTCTCTGTTCCTGTTCTTTAACCACCCTGCATCCTTTTGATAACATTTGCATATTTCAATTGGATCAGCTCGACTGGGCTGACCTCTCCCTCCAGATTGGTCGAGTCTCCCCCCCCCCCCCCGCCCTCTGCCCCTCTCTCCTCCCCCACAAGCTGTTATGTTACTGTTAAACACTAAAGTGGCGCTGCAGGTAATGGACTCTGGGAATTCTGAGTAACCAGGCCATGCTTTCTGCAAGACTTAAATGAAATAATGTTCTGTAATATTGACTTAGCCATCATGGCACAAAACGAATTAAGCTAATGGACAGTCCATGTCTTTTGTCTTTTGCCTATGTGGAACTGGGGCAGATCATCAGGCAGAAATAACCACCTCCATGTTCCCATCACCTCCACCATGTTCCCATCCCTCATCCATGTTCCCATCCCTCCTCCATGTTCCCATCCCTCCTCCATGTTCCCATCACCTCCTGCATGTTCCCACCACCTCCTCCATCGTTCCCATTCCTCCTCCATGTTCCCATCCCTCCACCATGTTCCCATCACTCCTCCATGTTCCCATCACCTCCTGCATGTTCCCATCACCTCCTCCATGTTCCCATCCCTCCTCCATGTTCCCATCCCTCCTCCATGTTCCCATCACCTCCTGCATGTTCCCACCACCTCCTCCATGTTCCCATTCCTCCTCCATGTTCCCATCCCTCCACCATGTTCCCATCCCTCCTCCATGTTCCCACCCCTCCTCCATCGTTCCCATTCCTCCTCCATGTTCCCATCACCTCCTGCATGTTCCCATCCCACCTCCATGTTCCCATCCCTCCTCCATGTTCCCATCCCTCCTCCATGTTCCAATCCCTCTTCCATGTTCACATCCCTCCTCCATGTTCCCATCCCTCCTCCATGTTCCCATCCCTCCTCCATGTTCCCATCCCTCCACCATGTTCCCATCACCTCCATGTTCCCATCCCTCCTCCATGTTCCCATCCCTCCTCCATGGTCCCATCCTTCCTCCATGTTCCCATCCCTCCTCCATGTTCCCATCCCTCCTCCATGTTCCCATCCCTCCTCCATGTTCCCATCCTCCTCCATGTTCCCATCCCTCCACCATGTTCCCATCCCTCCCCCATGTTCCCATCACCTCCTGCATGTTCCCATCACCTCCTCCATGTTCCCATCCCTCTTCCATGTTCACATCCCTCCTCCATGTTCCCATCCCTCCTCCATGTTCCCATCCCTCCTCTATGTTCCCATCCCTCCTCCATGTTCCCATCCCTCCACCATGTTCCCATCACCTCCATGTTCCCATCCCTCCTCCATGTTCCCATCCCTCCTCCATGGTCCCATCCCTCCTCCATGTTCCCATCCCTCCTCCATGTTCCCATCACCTCCATGTTCCCATCACCTCCATGTTCCCATCCTTCCTCCATGTTCCCATCCCTCCTCCATGTTCCCATCCCTCCTCCATGTTCCCATCCCTCCTCCATGTTCCCATCCCTCCTCCATGTTCCCATCCCTCCTCCATGTTCCAATCCCTCCTCCATGTTCCCATCCCTCCTCCATGATCCCATCCCTCCTCCATGTTCCCATCCTCCTCCATGTTCCCATCCCTCCTCCATGTTCCCATCCCTCCTCCATGTTCCCATCCCTCCTCCATGTTCCCATCCCTCCTCCATGTTCCCATCCCTCCTCCATGTTCCCATCCCTCCACCATGTTCCCATCACCTCCATGTTCCCATCCCTCCTCCATGTTCCCATCCCTCCTCCATGTTCCCATCCCTCCTCCATGTTCCAATCCCTCCTCCATGTTCCCATCCCTCCTCCATGATCCCATCCCTCCTCCATGTTTTCATCCTCCTCCATGTTCCCATCCCTCCTCCATGTTCCCATCCCTCCTCCATGTTCCCATCCCTCCTCCATGTTCCCATCCCTCCTCCATGTTCCCATCCCTCCTCCATGTTCCCATCACCTCCATGTTCCCATCACCTCCATGTTCCCATCCTTCCTCCATGTTCCCATCCCTCCTCCATGTTCCCATCCCTCCTCCATGTTCCCATCCCTCCTCCATGTTCCCATCCCTCCTCCATGTTCCCATCCCTCCACCATGTTCCCATCACCTCCATGTTCCCATCCCTCCTCCATGTTCCCATCCCTCCTCCATGGTCCCATCCCTCCTCCATGTTCACATCCCTCCTCCATGTTCCCATCACCTCCATGTTCCCATCACCTCCATGTTCCCATCCTTCCTCCATGTTCCCATCCCTCCTCCATGTT